>NC_066557.1:4047037-4062037 GCF_024679095.1 Eriocheir sinensis
GGGAGTGAAGGAGAGGTGGGGAGTGAGGAAAGTAAGTGGAGAGAAGGAGGGGTGAGGGGAGTGACGGGAAGGTGAGAGGAGTGAAGGGGAGGGGAGTAAAGGGGAGTGAAAGGGTTGGTGAGGGTAGTGAAAGGGTTGGTGAGGGGAGTGAAGAGGTTGGTGAGGGGAGTGAGGGGAGTGAAGGGGAGGTGAGGGGAGTAACGGGGAGTGAAGGGGTTTGTGAGAGGAGTAAAGGGGAGGAAAGGGAAGAGGAGTGAAGGGGAGGTTAGGGAGGAAGAGGAGGGGAGAAGGGAGGTGAGGGGAGTGAAGGGGTTGGTGAGGGGAGAGAAGGGGAGGTGATGGGATTGAAGGGAAGGTGAAGGGAGTAAAGGGGTTGGTGAGGGGAGTAAAGGGGAGTGAAGGGGTTGGTGAGGGGAGTAAAGGGGAGTGAAGGGGTTGGTGAGGGGAGTAAAGGGGAGTGAAGGGGTTGGTGAGGGGAGTAAAGGGGAGTGAAGGGGTTGGTGAGGGGAGTAAGGGGAGTGAAGGGTTGGTGAGGGAGTAAAGGGGAGTAAAGGGGAGTGAAGGGGGAGGGGAGCAAAGGAGTGAAGGGAGGTGAGGGGAGCAAAGGAGTGAAGGGGTTGGTGAGGGGAGAAAGGAGAAGGAAGGAGGGGAGAGAAGGGGATTGAAGGGAAGGAGGGGAGTGAAGGGAAGGGAGGGGAGTGAAGGGAAGGAGGGAGTGAAGGGAAGGGGAGGGGAGTAAAGGGGAGTGAAGGGGTTGGTGAGGGGAGTAAAGGGGAGTGAAGGGAAGGTGAGGGGAGTAAAGGGGAGTGAAGGGAGGAGGGGAGTGAAGGGGAGTGAAGGGAGAAGGGGAGAGGGGTTGGTGAGGGAGTGAAGGGAGGAAGGCTGGTGAGGGGAGTAAGGGAGGGGAAGGAAAAAGGGGAGGAAAGGGGAGGAGAGAGTGGAGGGAAGAGGGGGTGGGGAGTGAAAGGGGCTGGTGAGGGGAGAAGGGAGTGGTGAGGGGAGTGAAGGGGAGGAAAGGGGAGGAAAGGGGTTGGTGAGGGGAGCAAGGGGAGTGAAGGGGTTGGTGAGGGGAGTAAAGGGGAGTGAAGGGGTTGGTGAGGGGAGTGAAGGGGAGTGAAGGGGTTGGTGAGGGGAGTGAAGGGGTTGGTGAGGGGAGTGAAGGGGAGGTGAGGGGAGTGAAGGGGAGGTGAGGGGAGTGAAGGGGAGGAAAGGGGAGTGAAGGGGAGAAAAGGGGAAGTGAAGGGGAGGGGAGGGGATGACCTTGGCACAATTGGCATGACAACTTGATTCTTCCATGCAAGACCTCTAACTCCTCTCTCTCTCTCTCTCTCACTTTTTCTTCCACATTAAGCTACAATTCACTAATGGTTATCCTCCTCCTCCTCCTCCTCCTCCTCCTCCTCTTCTTCTTCTTCCTCCTCTCTTTTCTTTTTGTTCCTCTCATCCAAGCATTATCACGAATTCTCTCTATTAGTCTTCTTCTTCTTCTTCTTCTTCTTCTTCTTCTTCTTCTTCCTCCTCCTCCTCCTCCTCCTCCCTAATTATCCTCCTCCTCCTCTTCTAGTTTTCTTCGGATATTAAAAAAAATCGAGGAATAAATGAAAAAAATGAAAGTAAAATTGTGACCTTGAGGATAAAATGTGAAAAAAGAAATATTAAAACTGCAACGAAATATGAATAAAAAAAAAGATACACTACACCCAAATCTCTCTCTCTCTCCATCGATCCTTGTCCTTAGTTTCTGATAACCTTTTGATCACATCCTGCTCCTCCTCTTCCTCCTCCTCCTCCTCCTCCTCTTCTATTTTTATCATCATTTCCCTCTTATTTGTCCTTTCCTTCCACTAATTTGCAATCTTCTCCATCAACTTATCTTCTTCCACTTCTTCTCTTCCTCCTTTTTTCTTTCATTTTATTTCTCTTCATCCTTCTTTCCTCCCTTAATTTCTCTTCTTCCTTTTGATTATGTTTGTTTGTTTGTTTTCCTATTTTGAGGTCTTATTATCTCTCCTCTTCCTCTTCTTCCTCTTGTTTGCTACCCCTTTTTTTCTATATTATTTTTCCTTTTCCATTTATCTGTTTTTGTTCCTCTTGTTTTTCTTCTTCCTATTTTGAGGTCATATTATCTCTTCTCTTCCTCTTCTTCCTCTTGTTATCTTCTTTTTTTTATCATTTTTCCTTTTCCATTTATCTGTTCTTGTTCCTCTTGTTTTTCTTCTTCCTATTTTGAGGTCATATTATCTCTTCTCTTCCTCTTCTTCCTCTTGTTATCCTCTTTTTCTATCATTTCTCCTTTTCCATTTATCTGTTCTTGTTCCTCTTCTCTGATCTGTATTTTAAGTCTTATTTCTCTTCATCTTCTTCCTTCATTTTTCATTATTATTCTAAGTCTTATTTCTCTTCTTCATCTTCTTCCTCCATTTTTCATTATTATTCTAAGTCTTATTTCTCTTCATCTTCCTCCCTTTATCCTTTTCATTTCTCCTCTTCCTCCTTTTAATTCTGCCTTTTCTCCTACTATTTATCTTCCCATTATATCCAATCATCCTCTTTAAATATTCATCTTTCTCCTATTGATCCACTTAATTCTTCCTTTGCTTCCTCTTTTTCCTCTTAATTTTCCTCTTCATATAATTTTTCAACATATTCCTTATCTGTTTCCTCTTCCTTTTATTTCTTTTTCTTTATTTCTTTACTCTTCCTCTTCATTCTCCTCTTTTTCTCTATTCTCCTCTTCCTCTCCTTCCTCTGCTATCCCTTTTCTGCTTCCTCTTATTCCTCTTAATTTTCCAGCTCTTCCTCTTCACTCTCCTCTTTTTCGCCATTCTCCTCTTCCTCTTCTTCCTCTGCTATCCCTTTTTTGCTTCCTCTTATTCCTCTTAATTCTCCACCTATTCCTACTCTTGTTTTCAGCTCTTCCTCTTCACTCTCCTCTTTTTCGCCATTCTCCTCTTCCTCTCCTTCCTCTGCTATCCCTTTTCTGCTTCCTCTTATTCCTCTTAATTCTCCACCTATTCCTACTCTTGTTTTCAGCTCTTCCTCTTCATTCTCCTCTTCCTCTCCCCTTTAAACAACAGCACCAATAAATAAAGAAAAGAAAAACACAAAACGAAAAAAATAATAATAAATCAAACAAAAAAAAAAACGAAAATAAATAATAACGGAATAAAAATCAACAATAAAATCAAATAAAAAAGGAAAGAATTCACACGAAAACGAATAAGAAAAAAAAAAAAACGGAATAAATAAACACTAAAAAAAGATAAACACAGGTAAGACCAACCAATAAATCACGTCACTTGCCAGGTGTATCAATGACATCATCAACTTTAAACCACCCTCTCTCTCTCTCTCTCTCTCTCTCTCTCTCTCTCACGCACACACGAAAGGAAGAAAGAGAAACTTGTTGACGTGTGTGTGTGTGTGTGTGTGTGTGTGTGTGTGTGTGTGTGTAGATGAACGTTGACAGCTGATCTCCCCTTCCGCTCCTCCTCCTCCTCCTCCTCTCCCATTAGCTCACTCCCATCACCTCTCTACCTCTCTCTCCCATCACTTCTCTCTCTCTCTCCCATCCTTATCTACATCCCATCACCTTTCCTCCCCATCTTCATTTCCGTCTCATCATCTTTCTCTCCCCATCCTCACCTCCTTTTCTCTCCCATAACTTCCATCCATCCTTATTTTCTTCCCATCATCTCTCCCTCTCTTCACCTTTCCTTCCCATCACTTCTACCTCCCATCCTCATCTCCTTCCCATCACCTCTTTCTCCCCATCATCTCCTTCCCATCACCTCTTCCTCCCCATCATCTCCTTCCCATCACCTCTTCCTCCCCATCATCTCCTTCCCATCACCTCTTCCTCCCCAGCCTCTCCTTCCCATCATCCTCTTCCCATCACCTCTTCCTCCCCATCATCTCCTTCCCATCACCTCTTCCTCCCCATCATCTCCTTCCCATCACCTGTTCCTTCCCCTCACCTCTCCTTCCCATCATCATCTTCCCATCACCTCTTCCTCCCCAGCCTCTCCTTCCCATCACCTCTTCCTCCCCATCACCTCCTTCCCATCACCTCTTCCTTCCCATCACCTCTTCCTCCCCATCATCTCCTTCCCATCACCTCTTCCTCCCCATCATCTCCTTCCCCTCACCTCTCCTTCCCATCATCATCTTCCCATCACCTCTTTCTCCCCATCATCTCCTTCCCATCACCTCTTCCTCCCCATCATCTCCTTCCCATCACCTCTTCCTCCCCATCATCTCCTTCCCCTCACCTCTCCTTCCCATCATCATCTTCCCATCACCTCTTTCTCCCCATCATCTCCACCCAATCCCCTTTCAATCCTCCTCTTCACCCTTCACCTTTTCTCTCCCATCACTTCCACCTCCCATCTTCTCTAACTGTCTCCCTGAACCATTACCTTCCCCATTAACATCCCAATTTACCTTCTCCCGCGCCCCATTATCCCATTAACACACCCCAAACACACATTCCCTTCACTCTATCTCTGTCCCATTCCTACCCTCTGTTTCCCATTTCCATTAAAATTTTAGAACTTATTGTCCATTTCCCGTTTATTTACTACCATACTCTTCCTCCTTTTCTTTGTTTTATTGTTCCCTTTCCTTCTGATTGTTTCCGTTTCTCCTTTTTTTTTTGCAATTCTGTCTATTTCTTCTCCTTTTTCTCTTCTCATTCCTTTCTCTCCTCGTCTCTTGCTTATCCTTTCTTTTGATTTTGTTTTTGTTTCCTTTACCAAGTCTTATAACCTCTCCCCTTCCTTTCCTTTTGATTGTTTTCGTTCTTTTTTTTTTTTGCAATTCTGTCTGTTTCCTCTCCCTTTTCTCTTATTCCTTTCTCTCCTTGTCTCTTGCTTATCCTTTCTTTCGATTCTGTTCTTGTTCCTCTTGTTTGTTTCCTTTTCCAAGTGTTATAACCTCTCCCCTTCCTTTCCTTTTGATTGTTTTCGTTCCTCTTTTCTTTTTTTGCAGTTGTCTATTTCCTCTCCTTTTTCTCTTCTCATTCCTTTCTCTCCTCGTCTCTTGCTTATCCATTCTTTTGATTCTGTTCTTGTTCCTCTTGTTTGTTTCCTTTTCCAAGTCTTATAACCTCTCCCCTTCCTTTCCTTTTGATTGTTTTCGTTCTTTTTTTTTTCAATTCTGTCTGTTTCCTCTCCCTTTTCTCTTATGCCTTTCTCTCCTTGTCTCTTGCTTATCCTTTCTTTCGATTCTGTTCTTGTTCCTCTTGTTTGTTTCCTTTTCCAAGTCTTATAACCTCTCATCTTCCTCATTCCTTTTCCTCCTTATCTGACTCTTATTTCTCCTCTTTACTTTGTTTATGTTCTGCTCGTTATTTTTATCCTTTTTCTAAGTGTTATTATCTCTCCTCTCTCTCTTCTTACTCTCATTCCTTCCTTCTATTTATTGTTTTCCCGCTTTCATTTATCAATTTTGTTCGTATTTTTCTTCATCTTTAATTTCTTATCTTTCCTGTAAGTACTCGTATATGCTTGTTCCTTTTGTTTTCCTATTCAGTCAAATTTTTCTTCTTTATCTTTCATCTTTTCTCTTTCTTATAAGTACTCGTATGTTCTTGTTCCTCTTATTGTTCTCTTATTCAGTCAAATTTCCTCTCTTATCCATCTTCTTTTTTCTCATCCTTCCTTTATTTTGTCCTCTACCTACGGGGCGATCTGCATGGTGTTGGGGGTTTAAGGGGACAAACACAGTGTCTTCGTAACAGCCCGAACCAAACTATAGAATCCCATACAATCCAAAATGGGGAGGTCTTCGATGCCACACTAAATACACAAGACTTTTCCTGTATGGCTTCATCAAATTTGTGAACTTAAATATAAACACCAGACACTATACAAGGAAATTTCGAAGGCTCTGGTATTGGTTTGGGAGCTTACTAACCCGTCATGGGGAACTGTGAAACCGGCCCAAAAAGGAAACAGAGAGAGGGATGGTAAAGTTGGCAAAAGTGTTCCTCGCGCAGTGCTGGGACAAAAGGGCACAAATGTCTGAATAAGTGAATATAAGTGACTTTATATCAGTTAAGAAAATTACGTAGCACTGAAAAGGAAAGTGTGTGAATAAGAGGAAGGGAGGAACGAGAGGAGGAGGACCTAAGAAGCGATACAAGGCGTTACAGGTCAAAAGAAGAAGTCAAATTTCCTCTCTTCTCCATCTTCTTTTTCTTATCCTTCCTTTATTTTGTCCTCTACCTCCTATCAATTTCGCTCTTACCCAACCATTCTCTTCATGGCATCACTGACCCACGGACTCATCACTACTCGTCATTCATTCCTTCATTATCATCACATTCATTACCATAATATTTCCCTTCATTGCCCCCCCTTATCATTCTCTTGCTACTCCCTTCATTATCTCCATTCTTCTCACCTTTCTTTCGCTTCATTCATTTGTTTACTCCTTTATCTCACTCTCTTTCCTGTCATCCATTCTCTTTTCTCTTCTTTTCTCTTTCTTTGTTTTCTTTATCTTACTCTTTCCTGTCATGCATTCTCTTTTCTCCTCTTTTTCTTTCATTGTTTTCTTTTCTGTCATTCTATCCTCTCTCTCTCTCTCTCTCTCTCTCTCCTCTCCACTCACTCTTCCTTCCCCTTCCCTCCTATCTTGGTCCCATCTTCTTCCCATCAGAGAGAGAGAGAGAGAGAGAGAGAGAGAGAGAGAGAGAGAGAGAGAGAGAGAGAGAGAGAGAGACTCCTCACATCCCTTGTTTATATTTAGCAGCTGACGGACGCGGTGGTGGTGGTGGTGGTGGTGGTGTTGATAGTGACAGCTGATAGGACGAGGGACAGAGGTAGTGATAGCGGTGGTGAAGTGGTGATGATCTCTTCTTCGCAATGGTGGCGGTGGTGTCTAGTGGTGGTGAACAGGTAATGGTGATGACTGGTGATGATGGTGGTGGTGAGCCTTTGTGATGGTGGTGGAAATCCTTGGTAATGGTGGTGATGATCCTTGATGGTGGTGATGGAAGTAATTCTGGTTGTGATGGTGGTGATGGTAGTAATTCTGGTTGTGGTGGTGGTGATGGTAGCAATTCTGGTTGTGGTGGTGGTGATGGTAGTAATTCTGGTTGTGGTGGTGGTGATGGTTGTGATGGTGGTGATGGTAGTAATTCTGGTTGTGGTGGTGGTGATGGTTGTGATGGTGGTGATGGTAGTAATTCTGGTTGTGGTGGTGGTGATGGTAGCAATTCTGGTTGTGGTGGTGGTGATGGTTGTGATGGTGGTGATGGTAGTAATTCTGGTTGTGGTGGTGGTGATGGTGGTAATTCTGGTTGTGGTGGTGGTGATGGTAGTAATTCTGGTTGTGGTGGTGGTGATGGTTGTGGTGGTGGTGATGGTAGTAATTCTGGTTGTGGTGGTGGTGATGGTAGTAATTCTGGTTGTGATGGTGGTGATGGTGGTAATTCTGGTTGTGGTGGTGGTGATGGTTGTGGTGGTGGTGATGGTAGTAATTCTGGTTGTGGTGGTGGTGATGGTAGTAATTCTGGTTGTGGTGGTGATGGTGGTAATTCTGGTTGTGGTGGTGGTGATGGTAGTAATTCTGGTTGTGGTGGTGGTGATGGTTGTGGTGGTGGTGATGGTAGTAATTCTGGTTGTGGTGGTGGTGATGGTTGTGGTGGTGGTGATGGTAGTAATTCTGGTTGTGGTGGTGGTGATGGTAGTAATTCTGGTTGTGGTGGTGGTGATGGTTGTGGTGGTGGTGATGGTAGTAATTCTGGTTGTGATGGTGGTGATGGTGGTAATTCTGGTTGTGGTGGTGGTGATGGTTGTGATGGTGGTGATGGTAGTAATTCTGGTTGTGGTGGTGGTGATGGTTGTGGTGGTGGTGATGGTAGTAATTCTGGTTGTGGTGGTGGTGATGGTAGTAATTCTGGTTGTGATGGTGGTGATGGTAGTAATTCTGGTTGTGGTGGTGGTGATGGTAGTAATTCTGGTTGTGGTGGTGGTGATGGTTGTGGTGGTGGTGATGGTGATTCTGGTTGTGGTGGTGGTGATGGTAGTAATTCTGGTTGTGATGGTGGTGATGGTTGTGATGGTGGTGATGGTTGTGATGGTGGTGATGGTTGTGATGGTGGTGATGGTTGTGATGGTGGTGATGGTTGTGATGGTGGTGATGGTTGTGATGGTGGTGATGGTAGTAATTCTGGTTGTGATGGTGGTGATGGTAGTAATTCTGGTTGTGATGGTGGTGATGGTAGTAATTCTGGTTGTGGTGGTGGTGATGGTTGTGATGGTGGTGATGGTGGTAATTCTGGTTGTGGTGGTGGTGATGGTTGTGGTGGTGTTGGTTGTTCTTCTGGTTGTGGTGGTGGTGATGGTAGTAATTCTGGTTGTGATGGTGGTGATGGTAGTAATTCTGGTTGTGGTGGTGGTGATGGTGGTAATTCTGGTTGTGGTGGTGGTGATGGTGGTAATTCTGGTTGTGGTGGTGGTGATGGTAGTAATTCTGGTTGTGGTGGTGGTGATGGTAGTAATTCTGGTTGTGGTGGTGGTGATGGTGATTCTGGTTGTGATGGTGGTGATGGTAGTAATTCTGGTTGTGATGGTGGTGGTGGTAGTAATTCTGGTTGTGGTGGTGGTGATGGTTGTGATGGTGGTGATGGTAGTAATTCTGGTTGTGGTGGTGGTGATGGTAGTAATTCTGGTTGTGGTGGTGGTGATGGTAGTAATTCTGGTTGTGGTGGTGGTGATGGTAGTAATTCTGGTTGTGATGGTGGTGATGGTAGTAATTCTGGTTGTGGTGGTGGTGATGGTTGTGATGGTGGTGATGGTAGTAATTCTGGTTGTGATGGTGGTGATGGTAGTAATTCTGGTTGTGATGGTGGTGATGGTAGTAATTCTGGTTGTGATGGTGGTGATGGTAGTAATTCTGGTTGTGATGGTGGTGATGGTAGTAATTCTGGTTGTGGTGGTGGTGGTGGTAGTAATTCTGGTTGTGATGGTGGTGGTGGTAGTAATTCTGGTTGTGATGGCGGTGATGGTAGTAATTCTGGTTGTGGTGGTGGTGGTGGTAGTAATTCTGGTTGTGATGGTGGTGGTGGTAGTAATTCTGGTTGTGGTGGTGGTGGTGGTAGTAATTCTGGTTGTGATGGTGGTGGTGATGGTAGTAATTCTGGTTGTGGTGGTGGTGATGGTAGTAATTCTGGTTGTGGTGGTGGTGATGGTAGTAATTCTGGTTGTGGTGGTGGTGATGGTAGTAATTCTGGTTGTGGTGGTGGTGATGGTAGTAATTCTGGTTGTGGTGGTGGTGATGGTAGTAATTCTGGTTGTGATGGTGGTGGTGATGGTAGTAATTCTGGTTGTGGTGGTGGTGATGGTAGTAATTCTGGTTGTGGTGGTGGTGATGGTTGTGATGGTGGTGATGGTAGTAATTCTGGTTGTGGTGGTGGTGATGGTAGTAATTCTGGTTGTGGTGGTGGTGATGGTAGTAATTCTGGTTGTGGTGGTGGTGGTGGTTGTTCTGGTTGTGATGGTGGTGATGGTAGTAATTCTGGTTGTGGTGGTGGTGATGGTAGTAATTCTGGTTGTGATGGTGGTGGTGATGGTAGTAATTCTGGTTGTGGTGGTGGTGATGGTAGTAATTCTGGTTGTGATGGTGGTGGTGATGGTAGTAATTCTGGTTGTGGTGGTGGTGATGGTAGTAATTCTGGTTGTGGTGGTGGTGATGGTAGTAATTCTGGTTGTGGTGGTGGTGATGGTAGTAATTCTGGTTGTGGTGGTGGTGATGGTAGTAATTCTGGTTGTGGTGGTGGTGATGGTAGTAATTCTGGTTGTGATGGTGGTGATGGTGATTCTGGTTGTGGTGGTGAACATGTTAGTAAGGATGATGATGGTGATGATGATGGTGATGATGGTAGTGATGATGGCCTTATTCTAACCTCTTTTAGTAGTAGTGAAGGAGGAGGTAGCTGGTGGTGGTGATGATGGTAGAGGTGGTGGTGGTGGTGGTGGTGGTGGCAATGGTACTAACGACGGGTGGTGATGGTGGTGGTGGTGGTGATGGTGGTGGTGGTGATGATGGTAGAGGTGGTGATGGTAGTGATGGTGGTGATGGTATACTGACAACGGATAGTGATGGTGGTGGTGATGGTGATGGCCCTATTCTAACCGTAAAACAACACAAAAATACACACCCTATTTTAGTAGTAGTGAAGGAGATAGCTGGTGGTGGTGGTGGTGGTGGTAGTGGTGGAGGTGGAGAGCTTGTCACTCACTCACCCACTCACTCACTCACTCTCACTTTCTCACTCACTTTAAGCACCGTATCCCGAGACAGGCGAATCAAAAACCCCGAGCAAGATTTATAGTCCTTATTATCTTGCGCCACGGACACTCACGGACGAACCAACGGACGGAGGAACGGACACGGAACACACGCACGTAAACGGTCACGGGGTCACGAAGAGGCAAGGCCGGGACAGCAACAAGCACAAAACGGACCAGTGTGTGTGTACGTACGGACGAGCCACGGACGATACACGGACGCACGGGAACGCCAGACTCACCCACCGCCCTGTTTTAGTGACGAGGGGGAAGGAGGAAGGGAAGGGGAAGGGAGGGGAAGGACCAAGGCGTATGGGAGGGAAAGAGAGAGAGAGAGAGGAGAGAGGAGAGAGAGGGAGAGAGAGTAAGGCGGGGATCGATACGAAGTGAGGGGGTTTGGGTGACAGAGAGAGCAGAGCGGCACGCGTCCACTCGCTGCACCGGTCAGACTACTACTGAGTTTGTGTGTGTGTGTGTGTGTGTGTGTGTGTGTGAGGGAGAGGTGAGGAGGGAGAGGGTGAGGGACAGGGAGGGATGCGACAGACGCCAGGCAACAGCTCTCCTCTCCCAGCCTTCCCTTCCTACCCCCTCTCTCTCTTTCTCTCTCTCTCTCTCTCTGGACCCAAAGCTCTACCACCACGGCCATATCCTCCTCCTCCTCCCCCCATCCTCCTTCGGCTTTTCCTTTCTTCCTTTCGTTCTTTCTTTCCCTCAGTTTCACAATCCTTTCATTTTCCTGGATTGTTGTTTTCTTGTTCTTCCTCCTTCTTCTCACCTTTCTCCCCTTTCTCCCTCTTCCTAATCCTATATTTCTCCATCTCTTCTCCTCCCTCTTCCTCTATTTTTCTATTTATCTTCTTCCCCCATCTCTCCTTCTCCCTTTACTTCTTTTTTCCATCTCTCTTGTTCTTTCTCTTCACTTTTCCCCTCTTCACTTTTCCTCTATTATTCCCAAGTCTGCTTTTTCCCTTTGTTTACTCAAGGCGTTAAGAGGTAAGGAAAACTCTCGCCCCCTCATTCCGTTTTCTATTTGCTGAACTTTCAGAAAACCTTGACTAATCTATTCAATAAAAGTTTTAATCATATGCGTCAAAACTTTTTTTCTGTTTACTCTCCTCTGCTTCCTCCTCCTCCTCTTACTACTACTACTACTACTACTACTGATGCTGCGACTATTACGTCTTTCATACCTTTCCATAATTCCTTTTAAGAGTAATTTTTAAGTCCCTAAATTCCTATAGCATTAAGTGCTTCTCATATTGATCCGTTTTCTATGCGTTAGTTTAGTGCCCCTTCAATTACCTATGCTACCTATTACACCTATCTATCTACCTGCCTGCCTACCTGTCTATTTACCTTTCTGTCTACCAATTAATGTACGATTGATGCTTCCTTTCCGCCTATTACTACACACACACACAAACACACACACACACACACACACACACACACACACACACACACACACACAGTCATACAGGATGTTGCATGAGTCAGGTGCTCTCAGTTACCATAAATCGCCACACACACACACACACACACACACACACACACACACACACACACACACACACACACACGTCACGAAAAAAACAATGAAAAAATAAAAACACCTGCTGAAGAAAAGTTAACAAACACGCAAATACATAAACAAACAAACAAACAAACAGGACAAAAAACAAAGAAGCCCCGACAGACGTGATAGGCATGTCAGCTGATCACCTGTTCTTTGTTTACACCGCCGCAACCACCACCACCACCACCACCAACAACAACAACACTGACGTCACAACAAAACACAGGTGACCGTGAACCTCTTTACAAGTGAAAATGGCGAGAGGAGGAGGAGGAGAAGAAGAAGAAGAAGAAGAAGAACAAGAAGAAGAAGAAGAAGAAGAAGAAGAAGAAGAAGAAGAAGAAGAAGTAGGAGGAGGAAGGAGGAAATTGCAAGAGACCGTGAAATTATTTGCCCTTAAAAGTCAATGGCTTCTGCACAAACACATACATTCATACACGCATACATACACACATACATAAAACACACATACACATACATAAACGCACATAAACATACAAATGAGAACAACTAATAATAATAATAATAATAATAATAATAATAATAATAATAATGCAGTCGAATCAGCGTTATTATGAGAGACGGAAGAAGCTAACGATTACGAAAGATTTTGAGGAGAAAAAAAACGGAAATGATTATGCAAGGAAGAATTCAAGAAAAAATATTGTGCAAGAAAGAAAAATAAATAAGAAAATATGAAAGAAAGATTATGAAGTGACAAAACGCAAGGAACGATAATGAAAAGGAAAACAGCAGGCCTATGGAAAAGGGATGAAAATTACGAATGAGAAAGGATTATGAGAAAACACAAGAAAATGTTAGCAGAGAAATACATGAAAATTAGAGAGAAGGAAGTGAACGCAAATAAGAAAACCAACGAAGTAGAAATTAGCGAAACGGTAAAAAAAAATAAAGAAAAAAATAGTAAACGAGTTAAAAAGAAAAGAAAAAAATATATGACGATGACAAATATCAGTACGGAGCAAAAAAAAAATAATAATAAACCCAAAAAGAAAAAGAAAACAAAGGAAAAAATATTGAAAGCAAGCAGACACAAGTAAAGAAATGGGAAAAAACAAAGAAAGGAGAAAATAGAGGAGAGTCAAAGAAGAGAGAGATAATGAGTACACACACACAAAAAAAATAATAAGGGTGGGCACACAAATAAAAATAACATTACTAATCAAACAAAGGAAAAAAATGCATTAAAGAAAACTGGGCACAGGAAGGATTACTAACAGCCTGAGAGAAAGGAAACAAAACAAAGAAACTACGAGAACCAAGACTCATAAAAAAAACATTAAAATAAAACTGAAGTTAAAAAAGGAAAAATAAAAAAAAGGAATATGTTAAATGTAAAAATAAATGAAACAACGAACTAATGAAGGAAAAGGAAGGAAAAAGAAAAAAAAGAAATATGTTAAATGTATACAATAATTATGAACAGCGTAAAATAACATAAAAAAGCGAACTGAGAAGAAAGGCAAAAATAGAAGAAAAAAAAAACATTAAAACAAGACCAAAGCGAATATTAGACGGAAATATAAAAAAAAGAAAGGAAAGCCAGAAAAAAAATAGGAATGCTGAGTAAAAAATAACAAAAAATAAGATAAAATGAACAATAAAACGGGGAAAAAAAAAGACGAATAGAAAACGAAAATAAACAAAGGAGAGGAATGCTAGAAAAAAAAATATAAATGCAGAGTAAAATAAAAGAAAAACAAAAAGAATCGGAAAACTGTCAAAAATAAAACCAGATTAGAACAAAAAAAAATGAGGTAAACAAAGAAAGAGCAAAGCCAACAGAAAACGTAAATAAACAAAGAAAAGGAATGTTAGAAAAAATATATAAATGCAGAGAAAAAAAATTAAAAAGCGGAAAACTGTCATAAATAAAACCAGATTAGAACAAAAAAAATGAAGTAAACAAAGAAAGAGCAAAGCCAACAGATAACGTAACTAAACAAAGAAAACTTGCTAGAACTGAAGGGGAGCGGTGAGTGGCAGAGCAAGGACCAACGTGATTATGTAAGAATTGTGTGTTAAGAGTGAGCGTGGACAGGACGGAGAGAAAATAAATAAAGACGAGAATTGATGCATAGGAGAAACGGAGGGGAGGGGGAGGGGGGGGTTGAGAGAGAGAGAGAGAGAGAGAGAGAGAGAGAGAGAGAGAGAGAGAGAGAGAGAGAGAGAGAGAGAGAGAGAGAGAGAGAGAGAGAGAGAGAGAGAGAGAGAGAGAGAAACAAAACATTCAAAACCGCACAATAATCGACCTTTCTGGTTACAAGAGAGAGAGAGAGAGAGAGAGAGAGAGAGAGGCACACTCGGCCTCTCTCGGTACAGATGCACCGACACTCACAAAGAAAGACTCCCCCCCCACCTCTCAGCCCTTTCTCTCTCTGACCAGTACACATAACATCCTCACGATTTTTGCACTCTAACACACATACACACACACACACACACACACACACACACACACACACACACATGACCTCTTGTTGCCATTTAATATCAATACGTCACACACACACACACACACACACACACACACACACACACACACACACACACACACACACACACACACACACACATCTGCAATCAAGGAAACAGCCACCTGCCTGCCTCACACACACACCTGCCTCACATATGGAGTTGATGAACCATAATAATACCTGTACAATGACCTACAAGCCCTCAGGTGCCCTCCCTTACCCACCTTGCCTTCCTTACCTGTAAACCCCGTAATAGGACAGGCAACGCTTCCCTCTATACCTGTCCAGAATCGCAAAGGTATCACACGTCACTAATTTACAATATAAGACAAAATTCAATTATTGACTTCACTCTTCCATTTCCTTTGCTTTCAATCATATATCCTTACTTCTGTTGTTGTTTTTCCTTCCTACGACTTGAGCTTTTTTGGAACTTGAGTTAACATTTGTCTTCATTCTTACTTTGATTTTCTTTCATTCCTTCCTCCCTTTCTTGTATTAAAACTTCATCCTTCCTACGACTTGAACTCTTTTTAGAACTTAAGTTAACAATTGTCTTCATTCTTGCCTTCCTTTTCTTTCATTCCTTCATCCCTTTCTTGCATTAAAACTTCCTCCTTCCTACGAC
>NC_066557.1:4067037-4087037 GCF_024679095.1 Eriocheir sinensis
GATAAAAATAGAAGAGAATGATTCGTGGAGGAGGAGGAGGAGGAGGAGGAAGAGGAAGAGGAAGAGGAGGAGGCGGAATTTATTTTGTCTTCTTGTAAACAGGATGAGGGTGAAGACAAGATAATAATAGTAATGTGAGAGAGAGAGAGAGAGAGAGAGAGAGAGAGAGAGAGAGAGAGAGAGAGAGAGAGAGAGAGAGAGAGAGAGAGTCTATATTTCTTTTTCCTCTTTTTAGTCTTTGTACCTTCCGGGAAAAATAAGAGGACAAATATATATAAAAATCAGTTCCACATCTTTTCCTCTCTCTCTCTCTCTCTCTCTCTCTCTCTCTCTCTCTCTCTCTCTCTCTCTCTCTCTCAGGGAAAACATCACTCACCAAAACGTAACCCTGACTTAGCAAAGCGATCCCGATAAAGAAGAGGAGGAGGAGGAGGAGGAGGAGGAGGGGGGGGAGGAGGAGGAGGAGAAGGAAATAGATATGAAAGGGCGAGAGAAAAGTTGAAGGTATATTAGAAAGGAAAAATAAGGGAGGGGAAAAGGGGAAGAAAAGGGGAATAGCCAGGAAAAGGAAGAGAAAGGAAGAAAAAGGAAGAAAACACGAAGGGGAAGAGAAGATAAAGGTGAGGGGAAGCAAAGAAAGGGGATGAAGAAGGGGAGAGGAGAGGAAGGGTGGATGAGATTACAAGAAAGAAAAGAGGAGAAAGGTGAAGAGAAAAAGGGAGGAATGAGGAAAAGGAGATTAAAGGAGGGAATAAGAGAGGAAAGGAAAGGAGGGAATCATGGGAGAGGAAAAAGATGGAGAGGAAAGGGAGGAAAGAAAGGGAGGGAAGGAATGGGTGGAAGAAAGATGCGTTAAGGAAAGGGAGAAAGAAAGAGGGGAAGGAAGGAAGAGATGAAGAGGAAAGGGAAGGAAAGAAGAGATCGAGAGGAAAGGGAAGGAAGGAAGAGATGTGAAGGAAAGGGAGAAAGAATGAAAGAAAGGAAAGGGGGGAGAAGAGGAGAGAAGAGAAGGGGGGATTGGAGTAAGAGAGAGACAGCAATAAACGAGGGAAAGGATAAACGAGACAAATGATGGAAACGAAAGAGATGGAACAGAGAAATAAGGAAAGAAGATGAGAGAAAAGTTAACAAATGTGAGAAAAGGAAGAAAAGAGAAAAGTGAGAAAAATGGAAAAAAATATAGAAAAGATAAGAAATTGAAGAGAAAAAATGAAGAAAATGAAGAAAAGAGAATTAATGAAGAAAATGGAGAAAGAAGAAAAAAAATGAATAAAAGAGAAGTGAGAGAAAAATGAAGAAAATGGAAAAAATGAAGAAAATGAAGCAAATGGAAAGAAAGAAAAAATGAAGTAAATGTATAGAAGAAAGAAAAAATGAAGAAAATGTATAGAAGAAAGAAAAAATGAAGAAAATGTATAGAAGAAAAAATGAAGAAAATGTATAGAAGAAAGAAAAAATGAAGTAAATGGAAATATATAAGAGAAAAAATTAAAAAAAAAGGGAGAAGAGAAAAAATGAAGAAAATAAAGAGAAAAAAAGTACATGAAAATATGAAGAAAATCGAGAGTAAAGTTTGAGAAAATATAGAGATTGAGAAAAGTTGAAAATTAAAAATAAAGGAACTAAATAAAGAGAAAAGTAAAAAAATTAAGAATATGGAGAAAGCTTAACTAATGAGAGAAAGGGAAGAAAAGGAGAAAAAATCAAACAAATGAGAAATAAAGGAAGGAAAAGGAGAAAAAGAAAAAAAAAAGAAGACTGAAGAGCAAGGTTAAGAAATGAGAGAGAAAAGGAAGAAAAATGAGAGAAAAGCAAACAAAGAGAAATAAAGGAAGGAAAATGAGAGAAAAGTAAAAGAAAAAAGGAAGACTGGAGAGCACGGTTAAAAATGAAAGAGCAAAGGAAGAAAAATGAGAGAAAAGCAAACAAAGAGAAATAAAGGAAGAAAAATGAGAGAAAAGCAGACAAAGAGAAATAAAGGAAGGAAAAGGAGAGAAAAGTAACAAAAAAAAGAAGACTGTGGGAAGCAAGATTAAGAAATGAAAGAGAAAAGGAAGAAAAATGAAAGAAAAGCAAACAAAGATAGATAAAGGAAGGAAAATGGAGAAAAAAGAAGACTGTGAAGAGCAAGGTTAAAAAATGAGAGAAAGGGAAGAAAAAAGAAAAAATCAAACAAATGAGAAATAAAGGAAGGAAAAGGAGAGAAAAGTAAAAGAAAAAAAAAAGACAGTGGGAAGCAAGATTAAGAAATGAAAGGGAAGAAAAACGAGAAAAGCAAACAAAAGAGTAATAAAGGAAGGAAAATGAGAGAAAATTAAAAGAAAAAAAAGAAGACGAGAGCAAGGTTAAAATTGAATGAGAAAAGGAAGAAAAATGAGAGGAAAGCAAACAAATGAGTAATAAAGAAAGAAAATGATAACGCAGATAAAAGAAAACGAGAAACAAGGGAAACACGCGTAAAAGGGAGAGGTACAAATCGAAGCTAATACATAAGGAAGAGAATAAAAGGGAGAGGAAGAGGGGAAGAGATAAGGGAGGAAGAGAAAATGAGAGGAAATAGGAAGTAAAGGATGTGAGAAAAGGGCAAGGAAGATATAGTAGGAGGAGGAGAGGGGAAGAGGAGGAGGAGGAGGAGAGGGGAGGAGGAGGAGGAGCATGGGAAGGAGAAACTTGGGGGGTAGGAGGGATAAAGAGCGAGAAAAAGAGGAAACGTGTGTGTGTGTGTGTGTGTGTGTGTGTGTGTGTTTCGGTGCAAGTGTACCGAAGGGCTGTGAGTGCAGGTGGTCGATTCTCTCTCTCTCTCTCTTCGACGCCAATATAGCATTTTTCCTGAAAGAGCTTATCTCTCTCTCTCTCTGACCTCAAAAATTGCACACACTTGGCTAATATTTCTCCGCTATTTACTATTTTTGTATTATTATTACCATTATTATTATTACCATTAGTAGTAGTAGTAGTAGTAGTAGTAGTAGTAATAGTGTAACTATTATTATTATCACTATTATTATTATCACTATCATTGTTTGCGGAGAATGGAGATATCAGTGTTAGAAGTAGTAATAAGATGTAGCAAAAGCAGAAGCAGTAGTAGTAGTAGTAGTAGTAGTAGTAGTGGTGGTAACAATTATCATTATTTTTACTTGTAATATTTAAACCCTGACTGACGTAGCAAAACAAAGAACACACACACACACACACACACACACACACACAGTTTATCCACATAGTAACAATCACGTGTTGACCTATCCGGGTGTGTGTGTGTGTGTGTGTGTGTGTGTGAGAGAGAGAGAGAGAGAGAGAGAGAGAGAGAGAGAGAGAGAGAGAGAGAGAGAGAGAGAGAGACGTAATTTACAAGGAATTTCCGACCACTTCCCTCAACTGTCCATGAATATATACAAGAGAAGAGGAAGAATGAAAATACGAATAAGAATAAGAAGAAAAAGGAGGAAAAAAAAGTAATAGAAGAGTAAATATATAGATGACGAATGCGGAGGAGGAAACAAGAGAGAAGATAAACAAGAAGAAAAGGAGAGACAGAGAGAGAGAGAGAGAGAGAGAGAGAGAGAGAGAGAGAGAGAGAGAGAGAGAGAGAGAGAGAATCACTCCTCACCACATGATAACGATGACAATGGTGATTACGGAGATAATAGTGACAATAATAACAACAATAATAATAATAATAATAATAATAATAATAATAATAATAATAAATAGAGACTTGGAAGTACTTAACCTTAACCTTATGCTTCTCCTCTTCCTCCTCCTCCTCCTCTTCCTCCAACTCTCTTCTTCTCCCATTCCTCTTCCTTGTTTCCTCTACTCCCCTCCTCCTCCTCCTCCAACGATCCCAGAGTCCTGTTTCCTCCTCCTCCTCCTCCTCCTCTTCCTCCAATTCTCTTCTTCTTCTCCTATTCCTCTTACTCCCTTCTCTCTCTCTTCCTTGTTTCCTCTTTTCCCTTCCTCCTCCTTCTACTCCCATTTTCTTCCTCCTCCTCCTCCCCCTCTTCCTCCAACTCTCTTCTTCTTCTCCCATTCCTCTTGTTCCTTTCTCACCCTCTTCCTTGTTTCCTCTTTTCCCCTCCTCCTCCTTCTACTCCCATTTTCTTCCTCCTCCTCCTCCTCTTCCTCCAACTCTCTTCTTCTCCTATTCCTCTTACTCCCTTCTCTCCCTCTTCCTTGTTTCCTCTTTTCCCCTCCTCCTCCTTCTACTCATATTTTCTTCCTCCTCCTCCTCCAATGATCCCAGAATTCTGTTTCCTCTTCCTCCTCCTCCACCTCATCTTTCTGCTCTTTCCTCTTCTTCCTCCTCCTCCTCCTCCTCCTCTTTCTTCCATTCCCCTTTCCTTCTCCAACTACGATCCCCGATACCTCTTTCTTCTTCCTCCTCTTCCTCCATTCCCCTCTCCTCCCTCTCCCGCAACGATCCCAGTAATCTTCTTCCTCCTCCTCCTCCTCCTCCTCTTTCCTGACCTTCGCAAGACCATCAAAAGGTCTCCTAACTTTCCTCCTCCACCTCCTCCTCTTCCTCCTCCTCCTTTCTTTCTGTTCATCCCTTTCACACCTTGCTTTTCTCTCTCTCTCTCTCAACTTTTCTATCTCCTTTCTCCCACCTCCATTTTTTTTCCCTCCATTCCGTCCGACCTCCAATTATTTTCTTTCCTCTTGCCTACACATACTCTCTCTCTCTGACAAAGCTTACGTCACCGTTTTCTGATACCACTATAAAAAAACGGGATACATATTTATAGAAAACGGAAATTTGATGGCTAACTAAAAAAAATAAAAAGAAATGAAAAAAAAAAATCATAGTATTCTTATTTGCAAGTTTATGAGAAATCGATAAGAAAAAAATAATAATGTAAAAAGGTGTGTGTGTGTGTGTGTGTGTGTGTGTGTGTGTGTTACATAATGGCAAGAGAGCCTTCAGAGGTCTGGTTGTGACGAGTTTCTTTTTGTTTGTTTATTTGTTTGTTTGTTGAATAAATAAAAAAAGGTGAATTTAACCCAACCGTGAAATAACAAAAGGGGGAAAAAATATAAATGTTTGGCGTAATCCGATTATCTGTCTGTCTGGTCTGTTTGTCTGTGTCCGTCTGGTCTGGATGTTGTCTGTCTTTGTCTGTTCCCCTTACATGTCTTTTTTTTCATTAGATGTCAGTATGTCTGTCTGTCTGCTTGTATTTCTGTACCTCTTGTGTCTATCTGCGTTTCTCTTTACTTGTATGTCTGTCTGTCCTCTGTCTGTCTGTCTCTTTAGCCTTGTCTGTATGTCTCTCTATCTACATGTTTGTCTGTCTGTCTCTTTGTCCGTCCGTCTCTGTCTGTGTCTGTGCTTGTATCCTTCCTTTTCATCTGTCCGTATCTTTCTTCCTGTCTGTTTGCCTGTGTCTGTCTGTCTGTCTGTCTGTCTGTCTGTCTGTATATCTTTCTGTCTGTCTGTCTATCCTTCTGTATGTCTGTCTATCTGTCTATCCTTCTGTCTGTCTGTACCCTTCTGTCTGTCTGTTTATCTGTCTGTCTATCTATCCTTCTGTCTGTCTTTCCTTCTATCTGTCTGTCTGTTTGTCTGTCTGTTAATCCCCAAGTTTTTATGCCTTAGCCCTCATTCCCCATCGGTAAAAAAAAATGATTGGGTGAGAAAATATTCACCCGGGGAATGAGAGGAAATAAGGAAGTGTTATGCGGGGGATGCAGGAAAGGGGAGGACGGGGAAATGGGGAAAGGGGAAACAAGGGGAAAGGAGGAAGTAAGGTATGGGATGTAAGTTATGTGGGGAGTGAAATAAAGAGGAAAAAGAGGAATGTTATGAGAGGAGGAAGGGGGAAGAGAGGGATACAATGTGGGGTATGAGGGAAGTGAAATAAAGAGGAAAGAGGAATGTTATGAGAGGAGGAAGAGGGAAAGGATTGGATACAGCCTGTGAGGTATGAGAGAAGAGCAGGGAATGAGAGGAATGTCAAATGGGGGGAGGGGGAAAGGGAGGGATATATAAGGGGAATGATATGAGGGGAGGAAGGGGAAAGGGAATGATAAAGTGGGGGTGAGGGAAGTGACAAGGGGAATGAGGGGAATGTCAGAAAAGGGAGGATAGGGGAATTGCAAGCTAATGAGTATGAGGTATGAGGGGAGTGGTATGAGGGAAGGATGGGGAAAGACTGGCCTTGAGGACTGTGAAGGGAATGAAGGGAAAACAAAACAAAAGAATGAGAAGGGAACAAGGGGAGGGTAAGAAGGGGAATGAGAGCATGGGGTGTGAGGAAGGGATGATTTTGAAGGGGATAAAAGGAAGGGAAGTGAGGGGAATAAAAAGGTCATGAGGACGAAAGAAATGAAGGGGATAACGGAATGAAAGAAGGGGAATGAGGAAAGAGGAATGAAGAGGAATGAGGAAAGAGGAAAGAGGAATGAAGGGGAAGGAAGGAAGGAAGGAACAGTACAGTGAGAGATGATGATGATGATGGTAATGATAATGATGATGGTAATAATAAAAATAAAACAACCATCTCACCACATCTACCATTAACACACACACACACACACACACACACACACACACACACACACACACACACACACACACACACGAGTCACTGCCCTGGGACACACACGAACCAAAGAGAGGATTAGCCGCGCAGAAATATGGAAATTCCTAGTCATGGGCTTAAGAGGAGGAGGAGGAGGAGGAGGAGGAGGAATGCAAGATGATGATGATGATGAAAAAGATGGAAAACTAAAAACTAAATAAAGATGAAAGAGAAGAAAGATGGAGAAGGTAAAAAAAGACAGATTAACATGAGGAAAGAGGAATGAAGGGGAATGAGGAAAGAGGAATGAAGGGGAATGAGGAAAGAGGAATGAAGGGGAATGAGGAAAGAGGAATGAAGGGGAATGAGGAAAGAGGAATGAAGGAAGGAGGGAAGGAAGGGAAGGAAAATAGGAAGGAAGTAAGGAAAGAGGAAGAAGGGGAAGGAGGAAAGAGGAAAGAAGGGAAGGAGGAAAGAGGAAGAAGGAGGAAAGGAAAGAAGAAGGAAAGGAAAGGGAAAGAAGGGGAAGGAGGAAAGAGGAAGGAAGGAGAAGGAAGAAAAGAAGGAAAAAGGAGGGAAGAAAGAGGAAGGAAAGAAAGAGAAAAAGAAGAAAAGAAGGAAGGAGGAGAGGAAGAATGGAAAATGGTAAGAAAGAAGGAAGGAGAGGTAGGAAGGAGGGAAGAAATGAAGGAAGGAGGGAAGGAAGGGAAGGAAAAAGGGAGGGAAGAAAAGAAGGGAGGAGGAAAGGGAGGGAAGAAAAGAAGGGAGGAGGAAAAGTAGGGAAGGAAAGGAAGAAAATTAAGAAGAAAAGACGGAGGGAAGGGAGGAGGGAAGAAAGTAAAAAAAGGAAGGAAAGAAGGTAGGGAAAAGGGAGGGAAGAAAAGAAGGGAGGAGGAAAGGTAGGAAAGGGAAGAAGGAAGGGAGGAAAGGGAGAGAGGAAGAAAGGAAAGGGAAAAGGGAGGGAAGGAAGGAAGGGAAGGAAGAAAATTAAGGAGAAAAAGGAAGGAAGGAAGGAAGGAAGGAGGGAATAAAGGAAAAAAGGAAGGATAAGGGAATGGAAGGAATGAGGAAGAAATGTCAAAAAAATTAAAAAGTTTAATTACTATGAGGAAAAAAATTAAAATAAAAATAAACATACAGCTCAAGGGAAATAGAGGAAGACAGGCAGACGATAACAGAATAAAGAAAAAAAAACAAATAAATACATAAAACAATAAAATAAAACAAATTAATAAAACACTAATTAACCCGCCAAAGTCACCTGCTGTTCACCTGCTAATTAACAGCATCCCAAAATCCTCATTACCTGGCGTGAGGGGAGGGGGGAGGGGGAGAGGAAGGGGGCATTGCGTAAGTGCAGAATCCCAATAATAATACTAACCAGGGAAGGAAGGGGAGGGGAAGGGAAAAAGCGGAGAGGAGGAGTGGGGAAAGAAGAGAAGAGGAGGAAGAGATGGAGGAAAGGGAAGAAGAGGAGGAAAGAGGAAAAAGATTAGGGTGGGGAAAAAGAGAAAGGGGAAGAAAGAGGAGGGAGAAGAATAGGGAACATATTAGGGAAAGAAGGGAGAAAGAAAGGAGAATAAGAGATTGGAGGAGAGGGAGGGGAAGGAGGAGGAGGAGGAGAGAAGGGAAGGAGGGATGAAAGATGCAGAAGTGGGAAAGGGAAGGAGGAGGAAAATAAAAAAAAGGGAAAAGGGGACGGGGAAAAGAAGGGAGAGGATGGGAGGGAGGGAAAGGAAAGGAGAGGGAAAAGGAAAGGAGAAAAAAAGGAAGAGTATGACGTTGGACGAAAGGGAGGGGAAAGGAAAGAGAGGGAAATGGAAGGGAGAAAAAAAGGAAGAAAATTATGTTGGTGGAAAGGGAGGGGAAAAGATAGAGGGAAAAGGAAGTGAGAAAAAAGGGAGAATATGATGATGGAGGAGAGGGAGGGAAAGGAAAGAGAAGGAAAAGGAAGGGAGAAAAAAGGAAGAAAATGATGTTGGAGGAAAGGGAGATGGAAAGGATGAATGGAGACAGAAGAGAGGAGGGAAAAGGATAGAAGAAGGGAAGAGGAGAGAGGAAGAAGAGAGAAGGTCAGAGGAAGAGGAAAGAGGAAAAGGGGGAAAGGAAAAAAAGTGGGGAAGAGAAAAAGGGAGTGAAGAGGATAAGCAAAAGGAAGCGAAGGGAGGAAAAGGAAAGGAAATTAAAAAGGAGGAAGGGAAGAGGAAGAGGAGAAGAGAAGGAGGAGAGGAATGTAGGAGGGGATTACAGAGGCGAGATTTTATTCCCCAAGCAACCATGAAAGGGGAGGATGGGGAGGCAGAAGGGGGAAGAGGAGGTCAGCGAGGGATTAAGGAGGAGGAGGAGGAGGATAAATTGGGTAGCAACATCAAATCCTCAAGTCATGGTTTGGGGAAGAGGAAGAGAGGGGAGAAAATGGGGAAGGGAGGGGAGGAGGAGGGGGAAGAGAGGGGAGGAGATGGGGTAGGAAGGAAGTTGAGGAGGAGGAGGAAGAGAGAAGAAAGATGGGAAAAGGAAGGTGGAAGATAAGGAAGGAAGGGGAAAGGAGGGAAGAAGGATGGGAAATAAAGGGGAAGATGGGGTTAGGAGAGGGCAGAATGGGGGAAGAGAGAAGGAGAGTAAGCTAAGGACGAGGGGAGGAGGATGGGGAGGAGAGGCAGGTGGATAGGGAAGGGGAGAGGATGGGAAGGGAGGGGAGGAGGATGGGGAAGCTGAGCGTCAATCATAACAAGATTTACTCACTCATTCCCTATCAAAACGTGAGGAGGGGAAAGGAGGGGAAAGGGGAAGGTACAGGACAGGAGGGGAAAGGGGAGGGGAGTGGAGGGGGAAGGGGAGGGGGAGAGGAGGGGGAAGGGGAGGGGAGAGGAGTGAGGAGGGGAGAGGAATGGGGAGGGGAGAGGAGTGGGAAGGGGAGAGGAGTGGGAAGGGGAGGGGAAGGGGGAGGACATTTTGAAGAGGAAGAGGAGGGGGAAAGGGGGAGGAGGTGAGGGGATTAGCTCAAACATTCCCCAGGCGACATTTTAAAGGGGAAGAGGAGGGGGAAAGGGGGAGGCGGTGAGGGGATTAGCTCAAACATTCCCCCAGGCGACATTTTGAAGGGGAAGGAAGGGAGGGGAAAGGGGAAGGAGGTGATGGGGAAGGGGAGGAGGAAGGGGAGAAGATTAGATAAGGCCATTCCTAAGTGACATTTCGAGGGGAAGGAAAGTAAGGGGATAAGAAGAAGTAGGAAAAAGGAAGGAAAAGAAGAAGGAAAAGGAAGAAGTGAGGAGGGAGGAGAGAGAAGAAGGGAAGAAGAGTAAAGTAGGGAATAGGAAGGAAGGGAAGTGGGAAAGTTAAAGGAAAAGGACAAAAAGGAAGGAAAAGGAAATAAGGAATAAGATGGGGAAGAAAAGGTAAGGGAAGGGAAAGGAAGGGAAAGAGAGGGGAGTAAGGAAGAGGAAGGGAAAGGAAGTTGGGAATAGGAAGGAAAGAAAAGGGAAGAGGAGGGAAGGGAAGGTAACGGAAGGGAAAGAGAGGGGAGTAAGGAAGAGGAAGAAAAGGAAGGAAAGAAAAGAGAAAATGAGGGAAGAAAAAGGAACAAAAAGGAAGGGAAAGAAGGGGAAAGAGAGGGGAGTAAGGAAGAGGAAGGGAAAGGAAGGAAAGAAAAGGGAAAAGGAGGGAAGAAAAGGGAACAAAAAGGAAGGGAAGGGAAAGAAGGGGAAAGAGAGGGAAGTAAGGAAGAGGAAGGGAAGGGAAGGAAAGAAAAGGGAAGAGGAAAGAAGAAAAAGGTAACGAAAGGGAAGGGAAAGAAGGGGAAAGAGAGGGAAGAAAAGAAGAGGAAGGGAAAGGAAGTTGGGAATAGAAAGGAAAGAAAAGGTAACAGAAGGGAAGGGAAGGGAAAGAAGAGGAAAGAGAGGAAAGTAAGAAAGAAGAAGGGAAAGGAAGTAAAGAAAAGGGAAGAGGAGGGAAACGGAAGTGGGGAGAAGAAGGAAAAGGAAAAGAAAAAGAAGAGAAGGAAAGGGAAATAACAGGAAGAGAAGGAAAAGTGGGAAACGGAAACAGGGAAAAAAAAGGAAAGGGAAGTGGCGAGAGGAAGGAAAAGGGAAGAAGAGGAAGTGGGGAGAGGAAGGAAAAGGAAAAGAAGGGAAGGAAAGGGAAGAGAAATAACAGGAAGAGAAGGAAAAATGGGAAAAGGAAACAGAGAAAAAAAGGAAAAGGAAGTGGCGAGAGGAAGGAAAAGGGAAGAAGAGGAACGAAAGGAAAACAGAGAACAGGAAGATAAGGGAGGAGGAGGAGAGGAAGGAGAAGGGAAAGAAAAAGGGGAGGGAAAGGGGAAGGAAAAGAGAGAAGACAGGAAGATAAGGGAGGAGGAGGAGAGGAAGAAGGGAAAGAAAAAGGGAAGGTAAGGGGAAGGAAGAGAGAGAACAGGAAGATAAGGGAGGAGGAGGAAAGGAAGAAGGGAAAGAAAAAGGGAAGGTAAGGGGAAGGAAGAGAGAGAACAGGAAGATAAGGGAGGAGATGGAGAGGAAGAAGGGAAAGAAAAGGGGGAGGAAAAGGGGAAGGAAAATAGAGAAGGACAAGAAAACACCTCCCCTTTTCGATCTATTTACCTGCCTCTCACCTGCTGTCGCCAATCCCTGCACTGGACACCTGCCAATCACCTCCAATCAGCCAGTCATGCAGGTGTTAGGTAAGAAATGACGCAGTAAGATAGATTAGGGAATGGGATAGGGAAGGGAGGGAAGGGAAGTAATGGAAAGAAAGGAAGGAGTAGGAGGTAGTGAAAGGAGAGTAGGAAAAGGATTGTAGGAAGGGAGAAAAGGAAGGAAAGAAGGAAGTAAGGAAAGAAAGGGAAGGAGAGGAAAGTAAAGGGAAGGAATGGGAATGAAGGGAAAGGAAGAAATAGGGAAAGAGTAGGAAAAGGATGGTAGGAAGATAGGAAGGGAAGAAAAGAAGGAAGGAAAGGGAAGGAATGGGAAGGAAAGGAAAGGAAGAAATAAGGAAAAAAGAGTAGGAAAAGGATGGAAGGAAGGAAGGAAGGAAGGAAGGAAGGAAGAAGGGAAGGAAGGAAGAAGGGAAGGAAGGAAGGAAGGAGAGAGAAGGAAAGAAGGGAAGAATAAGAAAGGAAGAGGAAGGAAAAATAAGGAAAAGGATATAGAGGAGAGGAAGAAAGAGAAGACAAGTTAACAAGCAAGTAAGATAGCTAGCAAGATAGTAATATTCAGGTTAAGATTAAGTAACGATATAGAAAAAGATAAAGATAGAGTAAGAATGATGGCGAGTGAGTCTTTAGGGCAGTAAGATAGCAAGATAGGTAGCAAGATAATAAGACAGCAAGATAGATGGAAAGATAACGGCACAGGACACTAAGACATGAAAAAATAGCAAGGCAATGATGGTAAGATAAATGGCGCGAGTGAAACTAAGAAATTAAGATAAGATAATGAAATACAAGATCGTGAAGCAGAGCAGTAAGATACAAAAAAGATAGAAGATTAACAAGATGATAAGATAGAGATAGAAGGATGGATAGATGGAAAGATAGCAAGATAGTATGACAAGATAGCAAAATTGGTAACAGAATTAATATGGCATGATAAAAAAGATACATGGACGTTAAGATAATGAATAGGAAGATTGAAAAAGAGGAAGATAGTGATAAGGAGAGATGGAAAGATAGCCGCAAGATAAGATAATATATACAGATTGATGGAAAGATGGTAAATAGTAAGATTGGAAGAGAGCAAGATAGTTATGGAGAGACGGAAAGATAGCAACAAGACAAGATAAGAAATACAGATTAATGGAAAGATAGTAATTAGCAAGATTGGAAGAGAGCAAGATAGTGTTATGGAGAGACGGGAAGATAACAGCAAGATAAGTAAGTCAAACTGTAAGACATATAGTAAGACAAGTAAGATAGGAAGGTGCAAAGATAAATATAACAAGATAAGTGAGTCAAACTGTAAGACATAGTGATTAAGACAAGCAAGATAGCAGGATGAAAAGATAAAAATAGCAAGATAAGTAAGTCAAACTGTAAGACATAGTGATTAAGACAAGCAAGATAGCAGGATGAAAAGATAAAAATAGCAAGATAAGTAAGTCAAACTGTAAGACATAGTGATTAAGACAAGCAAGATAGCAGGATGAAAAGATAAAGATAGCAAGATAAGTAAGTCAAACTGTAAGATATAGTGATTAAGACAAGTAAGATAGCAGGGTGACAAGATAAAGAAAGCAAAATAAGTAAGTCAAACTGTATGACATAGTGATTAAGACAAGCAAGATAGCAGGATGAAAAGATAAAGATAGCAAGATAAGTAAGTCAAACTGTAAGACATAGTGATTAAGACAAGTAAGATAGCAAGTTGAAAAGATAAGGATAGCAAGATAAGTAGTTCAAACTGTAAGATATATAGATTAAGACAAGTAAGATATGAAGGAGCAGAGAAAAAGATAGCAAGATAAGAAAGTCAAACCGTAAGACACATAGTGATTAAAACAAGAAAGATAGGAAGGTGCAAAGATAAAGATAAGTAAGTCAAACTGTAAGACATAGTGATTAAGACAAGTAAGATAGCAAGTTGAAAAGATAAAGAAAGCAAGATAAGTTCATTGGGTCAAAAGGCAGATTCTCACCTTTTTTTTATACGCACGAAAATTATCTTGATCCGCTTACAATGATGTTTTCTTTCTTATGTTGACGCTTGTACCCCGATTATCTTGTATTATGTGCGGCTTAGTCTCTCTCTCCACATACCTGTAAACAAAAACTATCTACATACCTGTAAACAAATACTAACCACGTAACTATTAAGAAGCCACATAACTATAAATTAGCCACATAACTATAAATAAATACTAAACGTTAAAAAAAATCTGGCTTAAGACCCTCCGAATATTCACAGCGACAAGGTAAAATAAGCGTTAGTAAAAGCGACTCTCGACTAAGCGATGCAGTTTTGGGCTCGTTACTAAAGAATCAGAATGGACATGAACGTGTTGGAACGGTTGCAGGGGAGATTACAAACATGATCCGCGGGTTGAGAAACTTGCCATATAAGGATAAGCTTACACGTTTAAATCTGAGTTCTCAAGAAAGACGAAGAATGCGAGGTGACTTGATCAAAGTTATAATCGGACGAAGGGCTCCAACCCGGTGAGTAGGAGGCGGTAAAAGAGCCGCTTAGGACAGGTAGTAATGCGTTTAAGTTGGATAAGTTTAAATTCAACAGCCACACAAGAGAACTACTGGTTAACAAAGAGTTGTGGGTGAGTGGAACAGGCTTGGGAGTCATGTGGTGAGTGCCAATACAATAGACACACTCAAAAAAGGGTTAGACATCTGCAAAGGTAGTGGAGATAGGTTTACAGGAGCTGCCTTTTATTTCTTTATTTTATTTTATTTTATTTTATTTTATTTTATTTTTTACGTGTACGCTTATAGGGCCGCCCCAGCCCGTCATGGCGCAGGCAAGTGTTTATAGTGGCGCCATCTTCTCTGTATAGTCTGACATATCTTGCAGACTCCTTTAATTTGTATCCTGGCGTTCGAGGATATCCTAACACGATCCTCTTCCGTCCCAAACAATCCCACAACCACTCCCAAAGAACAGGACTTAAGGATACCCACACTGGTCATGGCGTTGGAGGATATCCTATTAAGCTTTATCCTTAAGTTCACGACCCTTAAAAAAAAGGATAACAAGTATACTCTGGTTCGCGATCCTTTACGTCTCAAAGGTCCTGCCATCCCACCCAGGAAGGACCCAGGAAACTCGCATCAATCACAGCGTTGAAGGATATCACGAAACTCATCCTTTGGTTCATGACCCTTGCAAACCCCACATATAATAGGATCAAAAGGATACTCTGGTATAGTTCACGATGCGGACCTTTATCACGATCCTTCAAACCACCCCCCAAAAAAAATAATAGGACTCAGCATACTTTAGTTCACGATTCTAAATTCCAAACAGTTTCTGTCATCTCCCCAAGAAGGACCCTCAGAAAAGAACAGGACTCAGGATACTTTAATTCACGATCCTTTAAGTCCCTAAAGATCCTATCATCGCCCCAAAGAAGGACTACATAAGGATTCTACTCACGTTAATAATGACAGGACTCCAGGATCCAGCATACTTTGGTTCACGATCCTTTGAAGTCCCAAGAGATTGCCCACCACCCCAAGAAGGACAAAGGATTCTACTCACGTTAATAATGACAGGACTCCATGATCCAGGATACTTTAGTTCACGATCCTTTGAAGTCCCAAGAGATTGCCCCCCCACCCCCAACCCCCCAAAGAAGGACAAAGGATTCTACTCACGTTGATCATGGCGTTGGAGGATATCCTGAAGAGCGTCGCCCTTTCGTTGACGGTCTTGGTCTTGGCGTTGAGGTCCTGCGTGGAGGCGTCCAGGACCTCCAGCTCGCTCAGGGACTTCTGCAGCGCCGCGCCGTGCTTCATGATGAGGTCGTGACACGTCCTCAGGTCCTCCAGCTTGGCCGTGAGGACCTTGAGGGTGTTGGCCACGTCATCGGCGCCCGAGTCACCCACATCCTCCTCGTCCTCGTCCTCTGCGGGGAGAGAACCGGAAACAGCAAAGATTAGTTCATGTGAGAATGGGTTTTAAGTTAGGTTAGGCTAGGATTTAGGTTAGGTTAGTTCAGGTTAAGCTAGGTTAGTTTAGGTTAGGTTAGTTTTGGTTAGGCTGGGTTAGGTTAGGTTAGTTTAGGTTAGGTTAGGTTAGGTTAGTTTAGGTTAGGTTAGTTTAGGTTAGGTTAGTTTAGGTTAGGCTGGGTTAGGTTAGGTTAAGTTAGTCTAGGTTAGGCTGGGTTAGGTTAGGTTAAGCTGGGTTTTAGGTTAGGTTAGGTTAGGTTAGGCTGGGTTTTAGGTTAGGTTAGGCTGGGTTAGGTAAGGTTAGATGTTATGCTAGGTTGGGTTAAGCAAGGTTATGTTAGGTTAGGTATAGTGTTAAACTAGGTTAGAATGGTTTTAAGTTAGGTTAGGCTGGTATTTAGGTTAGGTTGGGTTTGAGGTTAGGCTGGGTTAGGTAAGGTTAGATGCTATGCTAGGTTAGGTTAGGTTAGACTGTTAGGTTTGGTAAGGTGTTAAACTAGGATGGGTAATGATTAAGCAAGGTTAGGTTAGGTTAGATGTTTAACAAGGTAAGGTAAAGTTGAGAAAGGTTAATCAAGCTAGGTGAGGTTAGGTTAAGCTGAATTAGGAAGCATGAGATTAGGGTAAGGTTGAATCAGGTAAGGTTGGGTCAGGTTAGGTTAGGTTAGGTAAGGCTGGGATAGATTACACTGGGGTGAATCAAGCTGGACTGGGATGGATTGGTTTGGCTAGGGCTGGGTTAGGTTTGAGTGAGCTAGACTGGATTGGGTTGGTCTGGATTGGTTTGGGCTGAGTTGGATTGGCTTGGGCTAGGATGGCTTCGACTAGGTTAGGACTGGGTTAGATTAGGCTGTGTAGGGTTGGAATGGATTGATTTGCTTGGCTTGGCTTGGCGTGGGTTAGATTAGGCTGGGTAGGGTTGGAAAGGACTGATTTGCTTTGCTTGGCTTGACTTTGGATTGGGTTGGGTTGGGTTGAATTGACTTGTTCGAGGTTGGGCTGGCTTGGGTTCATCATGGTGATATAAGAAAGTGGATAGATGGAAGGGTTGGTGTGGATGCTGAATTATTGATGTACTAAGTGGATGATATGGATGAAAAGATTAATTGTATTCCGTTGGAGAGCGCCGAGATGAAATGGGAGAGGGAGGGAGAGAGGACGAGGGAGAGGGAGAGGAGGAAAATATAGGTTAGACCGTTAGAGGGTGAAACGGTGATATGACGAAGGGGATGGGAGGGAAAGGGGAAAGGAGGGAAGGGAAAGAGGAAGAAAGAAGGCGTGAGAAAATATAGGTTAGGTTAGGTTAGATTAAGTTACGTGTTAAACTAGGTTGGATAAAGTTGAGCAAGGTTAGGTTAGGTTAGCTTTAAGAGAAGAGATGAAAAGAGAAGGAAGGGAAAGAGGGGAAAGAAGGGAAAAAAGTGTGAGAGAAAATACACGTGTGAGGAAGGAAGGGAAATGGGATGAGGAGGAGGGAGGAAGGGAAAGGGGAAAAGGAAAGGAAAGAGAACGAAGAAGGGAGGAAGGAGGGAAAAAGGTGTGAAAGGAAATACATATGTGAGGAAGGAAAGGAAATGGGATGAGGAGGGAGGAGAGGAAAGAGGAGAGGGAGGGAGGAAGGGAAAGAGGAGAGGGAGAGAGGAAGGGAAAGAAAGGGAGGGAGGAAGGGAAAGAGGAGAGGGAGAGAGGAAGGGAAAGAGGAGAGGGAGAGAGGAAGGGAAAGTAAGGGAGGGAGGAAGGGAAAGAGGAGGGTGAGAGAGGAAGGGAAAGAAAGGGAGGGAGGAAGGGAAAGAGGAGAGGAAGGGAAAGAAAGGGAGGGAGGAAGGGAATGAGGAGAGGAAGGAAGGGAAAGAGGAGAGGGAGGGAAGAAAGGTTGAAAGGAAGAAGAGGGAAAGGGAGGGGAACGGAAGAAAGATACGAGAAAATATAAGTGTGAGGGAGGAAAATAAATAGGACGAGAAGGGAGAAAAGAGAAAGAAGAGAGGCAGGAAAGGAGGGTTGGAAGAAAAAAAATATTAGTAAGAGAAAATAAAGGTTTGACGTGGGAAAGAAAATTAATGGGAGGGAGAGAGATAGCAGGCATGATGAAGGGTAGAGAGGGAGGGAGGGAAGGAGCGGGGAATGAGGGTTGGAAGTGAAAGAAAATGAAACCTTGAAAGAGGGACTATTAAAAACATTGGCAGCAGTGAGCAGGGCGAAGAAGGGTAAAAAATGGAGGGTGGTGGTGTGTGAGAGAGAGAGAGAGAGAGAGAGAGAGAGAGAGAGAGAGAGAGAGAGAGAGAGAGAGAGAGAGAGAGAGAGGGGGGGGGGGGTGGAAGGGAAATTAAATGCATGAGTGGGCGTAAAAATGGAGGGTGGTGAGAGAGAGAGAGAGAGAGAGAGAGAGAGAGAGAGAGAGAGAGAGAGAGAGAGAGAGAGAGAGAGAGAGAAATCTGAAGGGCATAAATTTCACTCAACACCGCTTAGTCACTCTCAACAACAACAACAACAACAACAACAACAACAACAACAACAACAATGCGCAGAACAAGATGTAAACAATAACGAAAGAAATCAAACCCACAAAATAAACAAGAAATTGAAAACCAGAAGGGAAAGGGAAAGAGAGGAAGGAGGGAAGGTGGAGGAGAGAAGGGAATAGGATGGATGGGAAGGGAAGGGAAATGGATGAAAAAAGGAAGAAGGGGTTGGAGGAAAGTGAGGGAAATGGGAGCAGAGAGGAAGGGGAAAGAAACGGAAAGGAAGTGTATGGAAGGGAAGGAAAGGGAAGTGAAGGAAAATAAGATGAAGAAGTGGGCGAGGGAGGAGGGAAAGGGAAGGGAAGGGATGGGAAGGACAGGGAAATGAAGGAAAATAAGATGAAGTGAGAGGGAGAGGAAGGAAAGGGAAGGAAAGGGAAATGAAGGAAAATAAGATGAAGTGAGAGGGAGAGGAAGGAAAGGGAAGGGAAGGAAAGGGAAATGAAGGAAAATAAGATGAAGAAGTGAGAGGGTGAGGAAAGAAAGGGAAGGGAAGGAAAGGAAAATGAAGGAAAATAAGATGAAGTGAGAGAGAGGAAGGAAAGGGAAGGAAAGGAAAGGGAAGGGATGGGAAGGGAAGGAAAGGGAAATGAAGGAAAATAAGATGAAGTGAGAGGGAGAGGAAGGAAAGGGAAGGAAAGGGAAATGAAGGAAAATAAGATGAAGTGAGAGGGAGAGGAAGGACAGGGAAGGAAAGGGAAATGAAGGAAAATAAGATGAAGTGAGAGGGAGAGGAAGGAAAGGAAGGAAGGAAAGGAAATGAAGGAAAATAAGATGAAGAAGTGGGAGGTGAGGAAAGAAAGGGAAGGGAAGGAAAGGAAAATGAAGGAAAATAAGATGAAGTGAGAGAGAGGAAGGAAAGGGAAGGAAAGGAAAGGGAAGGGATGGGAAGGGAAGGAAAGGGAAATGAAGGAAAATAAGATGAAGTGAGAGGGAGAGGAAGGACAGGGAAGGGAAGGAAAGGGAAATGAAGGAAAATAAGATGAAGTGAGAGGGAGAGGAAGGAAAGGGAAATGAAGGAAAATAAGATGAAGTGAGAGGGAGAGGAAGGACAGGGAAGGGAAGGAAAGGGAAATGAAGGAAAATAAGATGAAGTGAGAGGGAGAGGAAGGACAGGGAAGGGAAGGAAAGGGAAATGAAGGAAAATAAGATGAAGTGAGAGGGAGAGGAAGGAAAGGGAAGGGAAGGAAAGGGAAATGAAGGAAAATAAGATGAAGTGAGAGAGAGAGAGAGAGAGAGAGAGAGAGAGAGAGAGAGAGAGAGAGAGAGAGAGAGAGAGAGAGAGAGAGAGAGAGAGAGAGAGAGAGAGAGAGAGAGAGAGAGAGAGAGGAAGGAAAGGAAAGGAAAGGAAAGGAAAGGGATGGGAAGGAAAGGGAAATGAAGGAAAATAAGATGAATTGAGAGGGAGAGGAAGGAAAGGGAAGGGAAGGAAAGGGAAATGAAGGAAAATAAGGTGAAGAAGTGAGAGAGGGAGGAAGGAAAGGGAAGGGAAGGGATGGGAAGGAAAGGGAAATGAAGGAAAATAAGATGAATTGAGAGGGAGAGGAAGGAAAGGGAAGGGAAGGGAAGGGACGGAGGAAGAAGAGGAGGAGGGAGGTGAGGGATTGAGATAGGAAGAGATTGAGTTATGGGAGGGAGAAGAAGGATAGAGATAGAGAGAGGGAGGGAGGGAAGGGAGAGAGAGGGAGAGAGAGGAGGGAGAGGAAAGAAGGATGTACGTTTAAAGATAATATTTCGTACTAACTTTTCTCTCTCCCTTCTCCCTAATCCCCTCCTCCCTTCACCCTAATTATCCCATCACTATTGTCTTCCTTCTCCCTATACCTTGACCCTTACTCTCCCTTTTTTACCGTTTACCCTCCCTTACCTCCCCCTCTCTCCCTTCTCTCTCTCTCTCTCTCTCTCTCTCTCTCTCTCTCTCTCTCTTATCTAATCTCCCTAGCACCTACAAGTCGCCCTCATCTCCCTTTTTTATGCTTCCCCTCTTCCTCCTCCCTTATCTAATCTCCCTTCCTCCTACCCCTCCTCCTCCTCCTCCTCTTCCTTATCTAACCTCCTTCACACCTGAATCTTCCTCCCCAAACACCTTTCTCCCCTCCTCCCTTTCCTCACACTCCCCTCTCCTCTTCCACTTCCCCTTCCCTCCCTTCCTCCCTGATTGGCTGAACATATTTCTTTTCCCCTTCATCTTCCCATCCTCTCCTTTTTTCCCCTCCTTTCCTATTATTTGCATTTCTCTCCCCCCCCCCCCCCCTCACTCGTTTCTCCTCTATTTCGTATTCAATTTCAACTCCTTTTCCATTTTTTTACGTCTCTTAATTCGCAATCTCTTTTCTAATTCCCCCT
>NC_066557.1:4089537-4094537 GCF_024679095.1 Eriocheir sinensis
AATAGAAAGATTATGATAAAAGGAAAAGAAAGAAAAGGATGATGATAAAGAAGATGGCACGAAAGATTATGATGAAAAGAAAAGGAAGAAAAGGAGGGAAACGAGGATGAAGAAGAAGCAATAGAAAAAGAAAAGAAAAAAGAAATGAGGAAGACGAAGAAGAAGAAGAAGAAGAAGAAGAAGAAGAAGAAGAAGAAGAAGAAATAGAAAAAGAAAAAAAAAGATGAAGACAAAAAAGAAGAGGTAAAAAAAAGAACAGAAGAAAAAGGAGAAAAAGAAGAAAAGATGATGATGAAATATATAAGACTATGATGATAAAGGGGAGGAGATCATGATGAAATAAAGGAATATGGAGAAGAAAATAACCAAAAGAAGAAATATGGCAAAAGAATAACAAAAACAACAGCAGCAGCAACAAACAAAATGATGATAAAAATAGATTGCCAATTTGTTCGATAAAAATACGCTATTGAGAGAGAGAGAGAGAGAGAGAGAGAGAGAGAGAGAGAGAGAGAGAGAGAATGTAATATTACCTTCGACTCGCCAAAAATAAAAAGAAAGAAAAAGAGATGAGGAGAAAGGAAAGAGGGGGAGGAGGAGGAGGAGATGGGGAAGGGAGAGGAGGAGATAGTTACCACCTGCCGACACCTCCCCCCATCCAGCCCCCCTTTCCTCTCCCTTCCCCTCTCTCGTTTACCCCCCTCCCCCTCCCCTTCAACAGCTGACGGTGTAACATAGTGCGAGATATTAAAGCTAGAGAGAGAGAGAGAGAGAGAGAGAAGGGGGGGGGAGAAAGTGAGAAAAAGAAAATTAAACCCATCTCTCTCTCTCTCTCTCTCTCGTTTTAGGTCATAACCGATCGACACGCAAGATTTTGAATTCTGGGTTATGTGAAGGGACTATAGTAGTAGTAGTAGTAGTAGTAGTAGTAGTAGTAGTAGTAGTAGTAGTAGTAGTCTTTAAATTCTTCCTCTTCTCCTCCTCCTTTTCCACCTTCCTTCTTCCTTTTCCTCTACACCTTCCCACTTACTCCTTACTCCTCGTCCTTCCATTTCTCCCTTATATTATTTTGTTTCTCCTCCCCTTCCTGCTGCTCCTCCTCCTTCTAGACATAGGCAAGAATTTATTTACCGATAGAGTGGTGGGTGAGTGGAACAGCCTTGGCAGTCATGTGGTGAGTGCCAATACGATAATATATTCAAGACAACTGGATAAATTCATGGCGAGTGAGGCAAGGTGGGGTTAGGGTCACATGACCTGCCTTGTACCGGCCTCTTGCACGCTCCTTAAGTTCTTTAGATGATGATACTCTTTCTCTTTGATTACATACTCTCTCTCTCTCTCATCATAATACTCTATCTCGTTAAATACCTCACGCAAAAGTTAACCAGCATCTTCACTCATTCATCCCTATGCTGTCCAAATCCCTTATGCAAGAGTTAACCAGCATCATCACTCTTTCATCCCCTTCAATGGTAAACTTTAATCACCTTACTCTCCCTTTGATTATAATACTCTACCTCTTTAATCACCTTACTCTCCCTTTGATCATAACACTCTTTCTCTTTAATCCCCTTACTCTCCCTTTGATCATAATACTCTTTCTCTTTAATCACCTTACTCTCCCTTTGATCATAATACTCTATCTCTTTAATCACCTTACTCTCCCTTTGATCATAATACTCTATCTCTTTAATCCCCTTACTCTCCCTTTGATTATAATACTCTTTCTCTTTAATCCCCTTACTCTCCCTTTGATCATAATACTCTACCTCTTTAATCCCCTTACTCTCCCTTTGATCATAACACTCATTCTCTTTAATCCCCTTACTCTCCCTTTGATCATAATACTCTACCTCTTTAATCCCCTTACTCTCCCTTTGATTATAATACTCTATCTCTTTAATCCCCTTACTCTCCCTTTGATTATAATACTCTATCTCTTTAATCCCCTTACTCTCCCTTTGATCATAATACTCTACCTCTTTAATCACCTTACTCTCCCTTTGATCATAATACTCTTTCTCTTTAATCACCTTACTCTCCCTTTGATTATAATACTCTACCTCTTTAATCCCCTTACTCTCCCTTTGATTATAATACTCTACCTCTTTAATCACCTTACTCTCCCTTTGATTATAATACTCTATCTCTTTAATCACCTTACTCTCCCTTTGATCATAATACTCTATCTCTTTAATCACCTTACTCTCCCTTTGATCATAATACTCTATCTCTTTAATCACCTTACTCTCCCTTTGATCATAATACTCTATCTCTTTAATCACCTTACTCTCCCTTTGATTATAATACTCTATCTCTTTAATCCCCTTACTCTCCCTTTGATTATAATACTCTACCTCTTTCATCACCTTACTCTCCCTTTGATCATAACACTCTTTCTCTTTAATCCCCTTACTCTCCCTTTGATTATAATACTCTATCTCTTTAATCACCTTACTCTCCCTTTGATTATAATACTCTACCTCTTTCATCACCTTACTCTCCCTTTGATCATAATACTCTATCTCTTTAATCCCCTTACTCTCACTTAGATAATAATACTCTTTCTCTTTAATCACCTTACTCTCACTTAGAGCAAAATACTCTATCTCTTTAATCACCTTACTCTCCCTTTGATCATAACACTCTTTCTCTTTAATCCCCTTACTCTCCCTTTGATCATAATACTCTTTCTCTTTAATCACCTTACTCTCCCTTTGATCATAATACTCTATCTCTTTAATCACCTTACTCTCCCTTTGATCATAATACTCTATCTCTTTAATCACCTTACTCTCCCTTTGATCATAATACTCTTTCTCTTTAATCACCTTACTCTCCCTTTGATCATAACACTTTCTCTTTAATCCCCTTACTCTCCCTTTGATCATAATACTCTATCTCTTTAATCACCTTACTCACCCTTTGATTATAATACTCTATCTCTTTAATCACCTTACTCACCCTTTGATTATAATGCTCCTTCTCTTTCACCATCACACTCTCTTCTATTTCATCAACACACCTTCCTTTTCATCATAATACTCTTTCTCTCTTTCCTCCTCACTTGCCTCACTATCCCAACCTTCTCTGATTCTACCTCCGTTCCCCTCTTCTTTAGGAGCACAAGTAGAAGATAACAGAAAACTAAAGGACATGAAAAATACATAGAAAAAGGGTTATAAAGATCAGGATGACGGTGAGGAGGACGATGAGGAAAGGGAAGAAGGATTTTGGATATTTTCCCCCGCAAATTAACTCACCAGGTGTACTAATGAGGCCGCGGGTGTACAGGTGCGAGAGGCGAGACACTCTAGGAACAGACCGACGGACAAAGTACATCACGACTCTTCCTTTCTTCTCCTCCTCCTCCTCCTCTTGCTCCTCCTCCTCCTCCTCCTCCTCTGAGCGACAACACAGGAGGAGGAGACACAGGGCTTGGGAAGGCATGGAAGACGAGGAAGTGGAGGAGGAGGAGGAGGAGGAGGAGGAGGCGGAGGAGTCAGGGTTCTTGTTCTTTTTTTTCCTTTCACTGTCACTTCACTGCTTTCACTTCACTGTCATCATCATCATTATTATTATTATTATTATTATTATTATTATTCGCGGCGGCTTAATGAGTTCGTTCACCGCGTCACGTTGATAAAGATTGTGTGTGCATACGTGCGTGTGTGTGTGTGTGTGTGTGTGTGTGTGTGAGAGAGAGAGAGAGAGAGAGAGAGAGAGAGAGAGAGAGGCCCTAATCGCACCTAGCTACCTTTGATCACCTCTCTCTCTCTCTCTCTCTCTCTCTCTCAGGTGTATTTGTTTCCCTTTACCTGTCTATCCCTCGTTAATTTGCTCTAATCCAATTATCTCACCTGTCTGTCGTAATCTCTCTCTCTCTCTCTCTCTCTCTCTCTCTCTCTCTCTCTCTCTCTCTCTCGTAATCCCCGGTTTATCCTTTTTTTTCTTTTCTGCTTCTCTTTATCTTCCTCTCTCTATCTCTCTCTCCTTTTGCTTATTTTTCTTGTTTTTTTTCACCTTTCTCTTGCGTTCGTTTCGGTTTTTTTTTTTTCAATGATCCACTGTTTGTTTGTTTGTTCGTTCGCTTGTTTGTTTCCGTGTTTGTCTTCCTTTCAGCATTTCCGCTATTGATGTTTTTTCTTCTTCGCTGAATACAAAGGCAAACACACACACACACACACACACACACACACACAGATAATAAGGCACAAAATAAGGAAGACTCAGATGGGATGGTATAATTATGAAGGAGGAAGGGAGGGAGGGAGGGAGAAAAGGGAGAGGGGAAGGAGGAGGAGGAAAGGAAGAATATAATTTATGAGTGACGAATGATCAAATTAGGAGGGAAGAATGGCTAAGAAATGAGGGTTTATGAGAGAAAGGAGAGAGGGAAGGGAATAAAAGTAAGGAGGTGAAGGAGAAAAAAAGAAGAGAAGGGAGGATATTGATGAAATGGAGAAGGAGAGAAGGAAGAAAACAAATAAGGGAAGTGAAGGAAGGTAGAAGGCAAGAGAAACAAAGAACTAAAGGAAGAGGAAGTAAGGAAGAAAAGGGAGAAAGGAAGATAGGAAGGAAGAAAGGAAGGGAGAAAAGAAGTAAGTAAGGAAGGAAGGAAGGAAGAAACGGAATAAGGAAGATAGGAAGGAAGAAAGGAAGGGGGATAGAGGATAAAATAATGGAGAACAGTGAAAGAAAAGGGAGAAGAAAGAAAGATAATGAAGGAAGAATAAAAAAAGGAATTAAGGAAGTGAGGAAGAAAGGACAGTAGCAAAAATGAAGAGATAGAAGAAAGAAAAGAGAAAGAAGGAATTGGAGAACAAAAAAGACCAAAACCTTAAAGCGATAATTCTAAAACGAACGACGAAAGTAAGCAAAATTAAAACGAGAGAGAGAGAGAGAGAGAGAGAGAGAGAGAGAGAGAGAGAGAGAGAGAGAGAGGTATACAGGTGGAATGTCGACATTACAGGTGTGTGTATGTGTGGGGGGGGGGG
>NC_066557.1:4097037-4149537 GCF_024679095.1 Eriocheir sinensis
ACTCCCCTCTTCTCTTTTTCATATCCTTTCACTCTCTCTTTCTCCTTCCCTCACATTCCCTTCCTCCCCATCCTTTCACCCACTTTCTCTCCATTCCTACTCCCCTCATCCCCTCCATCCTGTCTCCCCATATCCGATCTTCTCTCCTCCATTCCCCTTTTATCTCTTTCCTCCTCTCCTTTCTACTACTTGCCCCTCCCCTTACTTTCCTCTCTCCTACCCCTTCCCTTCCCTTCCTCCTTTCTTCCCCATCCCTTACTTTCCTCCCTCCTTCCCCTTCCCTTCTCCCCCTTCGATTCCATTCCCTCCTTGCCCTTTCCCACCTCCTCCCCTTCCCTTTTCCATTTCCTTACCCTCCCCTTACCCTTCCTCCTCCCTCTCTCCTCTTCCCCTTACCCTCCTTCCCCTCTCCCTCCCCCTACTTACTCTTTTCTTTCCCTCCCTCCCTCCTCCCTCCTTCACCTTCCCCCTCACGGCACTCTGCCTTGACCTAGCTGAAGGCCTTTGCGTGTGTCTCGAGTGCCGGAAGTCACACACACACGGTCAATATCGGTTAGAGTCAATCCATGGGTCAGAAAAAGAGAGAGAGAGAGAGAGAGAGAGAGAGAGAGAGAGAGAGAGAGAGAGAGAGAGAGAGAGAGAGAGAGCACCTCCGCTCCCTAATACCACCCCTTTCATGATAACATCTCATAATATTTAATTGAATTGAAAAGAATAATAATAACCCAACATTTATTTTTGTCATGAGGGCATTTGACACCAAAGGAAGCCATGAAAAATGATTACATGTTGAAGTGAATAAATTGAGAATCACTGCATGAATAAATAAATAAAAATGAATACGTAATTAATTAACTTCGAAGTCACTTAAAACTACCAGCGAGCGATCAAAGAAAAAGAAGTGCACAGAGAGAGATGAAAGGGAGGGAAGTAACTCATTTGAAGGAGGGCCCATGAACACCTCCTCATCCTGCCCGCAATACATAAATAACCTATAAAGAAATGGTTTGACAAAGACTTTCATAACACAAATAGGGAGAAAAGAGAATTACTATGGCCCGTATTCTTATGGCCACCTTCACAATTCGACATGATGGGTTACTAAGCTCCCGAACCAATGCCAAAGACCGAAAATTCCTTATGTAGTGTTTGGTGTTCACATTTAAGTTAAGAAATTCGAGAAAACTATGCGGGGAATGTATAGTCTTTAAAGGCGGTGGCTGAGTGGTAGCGTGCTGGGCCCACATTCACCGCATGATGGACGACTCGGGTTCGAATCCCCACGCTACCACCTGGGATTTTTCAGTCACCGTTGAGTGGCTTAAAACTACCCACATGCTGTCCTGAAGACCACCCATCAACCCGGACTCTAGAGGAAACCGTCCAAGTGAATCAAGGAGTTCCGGGGGGCAGCATGAGCCAAGAGAAGATGGCGCCACTATAAACACTTGCCTGCGCCATGACGGGCTGGGGCCGACTACCATCCAGGCCCCTCAAGAGAGCCTACCTCTCCATTCGTACTCCCCTCATCCCCTCCATCCTGTCTACTCATATCCGATCTTCTCTCCCCCTTTTATCTCTTTCCTCCTCTCCTTTCTACTACTTGTCCCTCCCCTTTTCTTCCCCTTCCCTTACTTTCCTCTCTCCTTCCCCTTCCCTTCCCTTCCTCCTTTCTTCCCCTTCTCTTACTTTCCTCCCTCCTTCCCCTTCCCTTCTCCCCCTTCGATTCCATTCCCTCCTTGCCCTTTCCCACCTCCTCCCCTTCCCCTTCCTCCTCCCTCTACACGTACACGTAAAGAAAAAAAAATCTTAATTAAAAACTTGCTTCGGGTACCGTTTTACATTTTATTTCCTTTTTTATTGCATTAGTTTTCTCTTGTGTATCGAAAACCTCACCAGTATGGATTGTGTGATTGTGTACAGTTTGTGTCAGGCTGTTACAAAGATGGACTGTAGACTATTGGACTGTGGGAAAAAAGTGTTCCTGACGCAGTGCTGGGACAAAAGGGCACAAATGTCTGAATACGTGAAGATATGTGACTTTATATCAGTTTAGAAAATTACGTAACACTGAAAAGGAAGGTGTGTGAATAAGAGGAAGGGAGGAACGAGAGGAGGAGGTCCTAAGAAGCGATACAAAGCGTTACAGGTCAAAAGAAGAAGAAGACCTCTCAGACGCTTTGGGCCCCCACAACGACTACTTTCTAAGGCCACAAAGGAGATGAGTCGGATTTGCATGAGCGGTATTTTTTTTTTTCGCGTTCATGATGCAGAAGCCTTGCCAAACTATCACTATAACACCTCCTTCTCTCTTGCCTTACGCCCTTCCTCTACTCCAAGCGTCTCTCTCACTAGCTCAACTAACTCACTACTGTAACTAATTTACTAACCTCTCTCTCATCTGCAGGCGTCTCTCACTAGCCCAACTAACTCACTACTGTAACTACCTAATGGACCGTATTGGCTATAGAGGCAGCGCCACATGTGGCCACTCAACTCCAAGATGAATTTTCCATAGAGTTCAAGTAATAGACTAGAGTGCGTCTGAGGCTGTCTCCGTGATACACGGCCACGGTGCCGCCGTCGCCCCAAGCCGATGATGTCACACACTTCACTCCTACCCGATTTCAGTTTTTCTCCATGTCAAATAGTAGAGTCAGGAAATCGGGTAGGAGTAAAGTGTGTGCAGTCGTTGACTCGGAGCGGTAGCGGCACCAAGGCCTTGTATCCTGGAGGCAGCCTCAGACGCACTCTAGTGCATAACTTGAGTTGTATGGAAAGTACTGCTTTGACAGTTCACTGAGTGGCCACGTGTGGCGCTGCCTGTATAGCCAATACGGTCCATTTACTAACCTCTCTCATCTGCAGGCGTCCCTCCCCTCACAGCAAGTTACATGATGCCCTATTCTCTCTTTCTCTCTTGCCTTACGCCCTTCCTTTACTCCAAGCGTCTCTCTCACTAACTCAACTAAATCACTAACTAACTAATTTACTAACCTCTCTCTCATATGCTGACGTCCCTCCCTTCACAGCTAAGTTATATGATGCCCTATTCTTTCTATCTCTCTTGCCTTACGCCCTTCCTCTACTCCAAGCGTCTCTCTCACTAACTCAACTAAATCACTAACTAACTAATTTACTAACCTCTCTCTCATCTGCAGGCGTCCCTCCCTTCACAGCTAAGTTATATGATGCCCTTCCTCTACTACAAGCGTCTCTCTCACTAACTCAACTAAATCACTAACTAATTAATTCACTAACCTCTCTCTCATCTCAAGTTACATGATGCCCTATTCTCTCTTTCTCTCTTCCCTTACGCCCTTCCTCTACTCCAAGCGTCTCTCTCACTAACTCAACTAAATCACTAACTAACTAATTTACTAACCTCTCTCATCTGCAGGCGTCCTTCCCCTCACAGCATTCTTTTCTATCTCTTGCCTTTACGCCCCTTCTACTGCAGCGTCTTTTCTCAACCCACAACTAAATCACTAATTAATTTACTAACCTCTCTCATCTGCAGGCGTCCTTCCCCTCACAGCTAAGTTATATGATGCCCTATTTAACCTCTCTCATCTGCAGGCGTCCCTTCCCTTTACAGCAGGGTACATGATGCCCTATTCTCTCTTTCTCTCTTGCCTAACTAACGCTCTCTCCCTAATCCATATAGGCGCACAAAACAGCCCACTAACACAGCCTACAAGAAAGCATTATCGAGTGTTGGTGTGTGAGCCCTGGAATGTTTGAGAATATGAGTCACAGGAAACAGATGACAAAGGGCTCAGAAAATAAACATTAATAACAAACACAAAAAAAAAAGTAACAGGCACAAAGATAATAGCGCAGGATACGGTGGTAGATAGAGGTCACCCCTATATACTGTTGAAACCCATTTTGAGAGAGAGAGAGAGAGAGAGAGAGAGAGAGAGAGAGAGAGAGAGAGAGAGAGAGAGAGAGAGAGAGAGAGAGAGAGAGAGAGAGAGAGAGAGAGAGAGAGAGAGAGAGATGGCACAGAGGACAATTAAGATGTTCCACACGTCAAGCAATAAATAGAATGTGTTACTGTAATTTGAAACCCCTGTAATAAAAAACGAAATTCAAACGTAGAAAAGAAAAAAAAGTACAAAAATAGAAAGAAGGATTGAAGGCAAGGAGGGAGAGGAGGAGGAAGTAAAGGAAGGGAGGAAGGAAGAGCGGGTTGCAAAAAAAAAGGAAAAAAAAGGAAAGGAAAAAATAGAAAAAATAGAAGAAAGGATAGAAGGAAAGGAGGGGGAGGAGAAGGAAGTAAAGGAAGGGAGGAACGGAGAGAGGGTTGCTAAAAAAAAAATAGTAAGGATAGAAGGAAAGGAGGGAGAGGAGGAGGAAGTAAAGGAAGGGAGGAACGGAGAGAATTGCTACAAAAAAATAGAAAAAAATAGAAAGAAGGATAGAAGGCAAGGAGGGAGAGGAGAAGTGAGGGAAGGGAGGAAAGGAGACGGTTGCTACAAAAAAAAAAAATCCCATACCCAAGACATTTAAACTGCACAGAGACTAGAAAACAACCTTCCACCACTGAGAGCAGGGAGGATGAGGTGGCAAGATTAGGAGATGCAGGAGTGTAACAGCGGACAAAAAGGGATGGAGACAAGAGACAGGAAGCTGAAATCAACGGACCAGCGATAAAACGTTCAAAGGAATGGAAAATGAAGATAAATGATAATATAAAAAAATGACTTATACGAACAGAACTTAAGATTAGAATACGACTTTACCCAACCAAAACAGTATGACAAAAGTGTACAAAAGTTAAAGGAAAAATATACAACAAAAAATCACTAATACAAACAGAACTTAAGATTAGAATACGACTTTACCCAACCAAAGCAGTATGGCAAGAGTGTACGAAAGTTTAGGGAAAAAAAATACAACAAAAAAATCACTTATACAAACAGAACTTAAGATTGGAATACGACTTTACCCAACCAAAACAGTATGACAAAAGTGTACAAAAGTTTAAGGAAAAATATACAACAACAAAAATCACTTATACAAACAGAACTTAAGATTGGAATACAACTTTACCCAACCAAAACAGTATGACAAAAGTGTACAAAAGTTTAAGGAAAAATATACAACAACAAAAATCACTTATACAAACAGAACTTAAGATTGGAATACGACTTTACCCAACCAAAACAGTATGACAAAAGTGTACGAAAGTTTAAGGAAAAATATACAACAAAAAATCACTAATACAAACAGAACTTAAAGATTAGAATACTGTACAACTTTACCCAACCAAAACAGTATGACAAGAGTGTATGAAAGTTTAAGGAAAAATATACAACAAAAAATCACTAATACAAACAGAACTTAAGATTAGAATACTGTACAACTTTACCCAACCAAAACAGTATGACTAAAGTGTACAAAAGCTTAGGGGAAAATATACAACAAAAAAATCACTTATACAAACAGAACTTAAGATTGGAATACGACTTTACCCAACCAAAACAGTATGACAAAAGTGTACCAAAGTTTAAGGAAAAATATACAACAAAAAAATCACTTATAAACAGAACTTAAGATTGGAATACGACTTTACCCAACCAAAACAGTATGGCAAGAGTTTACCAAAGTTAAAGGAAAAATATACAAGAAAAAATCACTTATAAACAGAACTTAAGGTTGGAATACGACTTTACCCAACCAAAACCGTATCCCAAAAGTGTACGAAAGTTTAAGGAAAAATATACAACAAAAAAATCACTTATGCAAAAAGAACTTAAGGTTGGAATACGACTTTACCCAACCAAAACAGTATGACAAAAGTGTACCAAAGTTTAAGGAAAATACCACAAAGATGAGATAAAATAAAGGACAGTACGAGTTTGAAGATCAATAAAAAAGAACCAGGAAGGCCAAGGAAGACGTGGAGAAGGGTAAGGGTGGTGGAGGAAGATATGAGGCGGAACATCACGAAAGAAATGGCTATGGACCGGCAACAGTGGAGGAGGCTCATATCCCGTCCAACCCCACCAGAGGGAATAAATGGACGTTAAACGATGATGATGATGATGATTACACACACACACACACACACACACACACACACACACACACACACACCACCACCACCACCATAACCCTTCCCCCCACCATCATCAATACCCATAAATACCAGAAATTCTCAAACAATATAAAAAATTAACCAAGATAAACTCACACTTAACTTTACATAAAATATTAAACACAATACTTACCTAACACAACAGGAGAGAGAGAGAGAGAGAGAGAGAGAGAGAGAGAGAGAGAGAGAGAGAGAGCGCACATAACCCTAAAACTTATACCTTGAAAACACACACACACACACACACACACACACACACACACACACACACACACACAGTCACAGAAAAAAAAATCATAGTAAGCCAACAGAATGAACCAGGCCCTAAACAAACAAACAAACAAACAAACAAACAAAGCCTTCAAGAGCGCCACCAACCCAAGAGCAAAGCAAAGCAAAGCAAAGAAAAAAAAAAAAGAAGGAAAGGGCAAACAAAGGAAGGAAAGAGAAGAAAAGGAAAAAGAAAGAAAAGAGGAAAGAAAGGGGAAGAGGAAAAAATGAGAAGCAAAGAAAATAGAAACAATACAGGAAAAAAAAAAGAGGAAAGAAAGGGGGGAGGAGGAAATAAGAGGGAAAGAAAGTGGGAAGAAAGGGAAAGGAAGAGAAAGAAAAAAATGGAAAAGAAAAGAGAAAGGAAGAAGAGGGAGGAAGAAGGGAAGAATGGGGAAAAAGGGGAATGGAAACAAGAGGAAGAACAGGAAAGGGAAAGAAAAGAGGAAGAATAAGAGAGGGAAAGAAAAAAGAAGGGAAAGAAGAGGGAAGAGGAAAAAAAGAAGAGGGAAAAAAGGAGAATAGAAACAAGAGGAAGAACAGGAAAGGGAAATAAAAGAGAAAGAATAAGAGAGGGAAATAAAAGAGAAAGAATAAGAGAGGGAAATAAAAGAGAAAGAATAAGAGAGGGAAATAAAAGGGGAAGAATAAGAGAGGGAAATAAAAGAGAAAGAATAAGAGAGGGAAATAAAAGAGAAAGAATAAGAGAGGGAAATAAAAGAGAAAGAATAAGAGAGGGAAATAAAAGAGAAAGAATAAGAGAGGGAAATAAAAGAGAAAGAATAAGAGAGTGAAATAAAAGAGAAAGAATAAGAGAGGGAAATAAAAGAGAAAGAATAAGAGAGGGAAATAAAAGAGAAAGAATAAGAGAGGGAAATAAAAGAGAAAGAATAAGAGAGGGAAATAAAAGAGAAAGAATAAGAGAGGGAAATAAAAGAGAAAGAATAAGAGAGGGAAATAAAAGAGAAAGAATAAGAGAGGGAAATAAAAGAGAAAGAATAAGAGAGGGAAATAAAAGAGAAAGAATAAGAGAGGGAAATAAAAGAGAAAGAATAAGAGAGGGAAATAAAAGAGAAAGAATAAGAGAGGGAAATAAAAGAGAAAGAATAAGAGAGGGAAATAAAAGAGAAAGAATAAGAGAGGGAAATAAAAGAGAAAGAATAAGAGAGGGAAATAAAAGAGAAAGAATAAGAGAGTGAAATAAAAGAGAAAGAATAAGAGGGAAAAGAGAAAGAATAAGAGAGGAAATAAAAGAGAAAGAATAAGAGAAAATAAAGAGAAAGAATAAGAGAGAAATAAAAGAAAAGAATAAGAGAGTGAAATAAAGAGGAAGAATAAGAGAGAAAAAAGAGAAAGAATTAGAGAGTGAAATAAAAGAGAAAGAATAAGAGAGTGAAATAAAAGAGAAAGAATAAGAGAGTGAAATAAAAGAGGAAGAATAAGAGAGTGAAATAAAGAGAAAGAATAAGAGAGGAAATAAAAGAGAAAGAATAAGAGAGGGAAATAAAAGAGAAAGAATAAGAGAGTGAAATAAAAGAGGAAGAATAAGAGAGTGAAATAAAAGAGGAAGAATAAGAGAGGGAAATAAAAGAGAAAGAATAAGAGAGGGAAATAAAAGAGAAAGAATAAGAGAGTGAAATAAAAGAGGAAGAATAAGAGAGGGAAATAAAAGAGAAAGAATAAGAGAGGGAAATAAAAGAGAAAGAATAAGAGAGGGAAATAAAAGAGAAAGAATAAGAGAGTGAAATAAAAGAGGAAGAATAAGAGAGTGAAATAAAAGAGGAAGAATAAGAGAGGGAAATAAAAGAGAAAGAATAAGAGATGTAAAGAAAAAAGAAAGGGAGGAAGAAAAGAATGGGGAAAAAAGGGAAATGGAAACGAGAGGAAGAACAGGAAAGGGAAAAAAGAGGAAAAATGAGAGAGGGAAAGAGAAAAGAAGGAAAGGAATGAGAGAATAAGAAAAGGGAATAAGAAGAGGAAGGACAGGGAAGAGGAAAACAAAAGGGAAGGAAAACAAAAGAAAACATGATAGTGAAAATAAAATAAAAGGAGGATAATACTGATATGGACAAAGGAAGGAAGAAGAGGATAAGAATAAAAAGAAAAAAGAAAAGTACCATATCCAAAAAAGAAAAAGAAAAAGGAGTAATCAGCCCCAAGCCAGGACAGGTAAGAAGGGACCCTATACCCACCTAGCCACACACACCTGTCCAATAATTAGCCCCCGCATCAGGTAAGAAACTACTAAGGAAATTAAGCTTCGGTATAGGGGTCACATTTTAAAACATTTCGTCGCCCAAGTTCACATATTTGTCAAGGCTTTCGTATGAGTTGAGGGCATTTCCATTAGTAGTTTTATGACCCTGGTGGTAGTTTGACCCTTCCTTAGTAGCATGGACCTATAGAAACACTCATTAGAACCAGATTGATTCCCTCTTTGACCTTTAAAACATTTCTTCGCCCAAGTTCACATATTTGTCAAGGCTTTCGAATGAGTTGAGGGCATTTCCAGGAGTAGTTTGACCCTTCCTCAGTAGCATGAGCCTATAGAAACACTAATTAAAACCTGACTGATCCCCTCTTTAACCTTTAAAACATTTCTTCGCCCAAGTTCACATATCTGACAAGGCTATCGTATGAGTTGAGGGCATTTCCAGGAGTAGTTTTATGACCCTGGTGGTAGTTTGACCCTTCCCCAGTAGCATGAGGCTATGGAAACACTCATTAGAACCCGACTGTTCCCTGCTTTGACCTTCAGAAATAGTTGATGTGAGAACCGGCCTAAGATTCAGCAGTTGTCAAGAATACAGAATTTTGACCAATCATAATTTTGACAACTTGACTCATTCCTCAGCTACATAATTTTGATGACAACTAAGTCTTCAGGTATACATAAATTTGACGACTTGACTCATAACTCAGCTTAGTCTTATCCATTTTTTTCCTCATTGTGTGGTGTGTATGAATTGCTCAGCACACTGTGGGGAGGTAGAGGAAGGAGGAAGAGGAGGAAGGAAAAAATGGAATGGAGAAAGTAGAGGAAGAAGGAAGAGGAGGAAGGAAAAAATGGAATGGAGCAAGTAGAGGAGGGAGGAAGAGAGAGGAGGAAGATGGATAAGGGAAGAAGTACACGAGGGAAGAAGTACAAGGAGAGCGAAGAGTTGGTATATGGAGTAGGAATGGGTTGAGGGATAAATGTGTAAGGGATCTACTCACGGTTGACAAATGACCAGTCCTCCACCATGGGCAACTCCCCTGCAACAGAACACACACACACACTCCAGGGGGCTGCAGGCAAGGCGGGGGGCAGGGGGGGAGGAAGGGAGGGAAGGGGAAGAGGGGGATATCAGGGAAGAAGTAAAGGTGATGAGGAAAAAGAGGAATGTAAACAGAAGGAAGGAAAGTATGGAGGGAGAGAAGAAAGGAGGGAAGGAGGGAAGGAAGGAAAGAAGGAAGAATAGAAGACCTTAGTAGTAAGCTGAAGGAAGGAAGGAAAAAAGGAAGGGAAAAGATGGAAAGGGAGTGTAAGGGAAAAAGGAAAGGAGGGAGGAAGGAAAAAATGGAGAGGAAGGGTGCTGAAGGAAGGGAGAAAAGAATGGAAGAAAGAAAGGGTAAAGAGAGGAAGAGAAGGGAGGGAAAGGGTGGAAGAGGAGAGCTTGAGAAAGGGAAAGAAAGAGAGAGGGTAGGAGGAAGAAGCTAAGAAGGGTACGAGGCAGGGAGGGAGAGAGGGGAGAGAAGGAAGGAAAATTGGGATGGGAGAATAAAAAGATAGAAGAAAGGAGTTGACTGGCTAAAGAGGAAGGAGGAAGAAAGGGAGGAAGGGATATGGGAATGGAATAAAGGAGAGATGGAAGAAAAGGAGGATAGGAGACAGGAAAGAAGGATAGAAGACAGGGAGGGAGAGATGGAGGAATTAAAGGAGAGGAAAGAGGAGTTGACAAAGTAAGGAGGAAGAAATATGGAGAAAGGAGGAGAGATGGAAGAGAAGGAAGATAGGAGAAGTGAGAGAAAGAAGGAAACGAGAGAAGGAAAAAGAGATAGACAAGAGAAAGGAGAGAAGGAAGAATGGGAAAGAAGAGAGGAGTGAATAGCTTAGGAGGAGGAAGGAAGTTGGGAAAGAATGGAGTTAAAATGAGAATGAAAGGCAGAGAGAACAGGGAGGGTGGGAGGGAAAAAGGGAGGGAGAGAAGGGGGGGGGGGTTAGGGGGTCAGGGGGGGGAGGAAAGAATGCTACTAACTAAATCTATTATGTACAAAGGTATGTTTCTACTGCATCTTTCCATTAAATCTTCCTTATGTTTATCTTCTTATTACTTATTTTACTTCAGTGTAAGTCCCATTTTATTCTGCATTATATTTTACTTTCCTCTTATTTCACATTATTGCTTTTTCATTACTATTTATTACTTTATCTTTTTTTCTATTCTCTTATTCACATTATTGCTTTTTCTTACTATTTATTCTTTTATTGTTTTTTTTCTATTCCTCCCCTTCTTATTATTCAGCCTATTGTTCTTTGCTACTTAATACTACTTATGCATCATCATCATCATCATCCTCTTATTATTTTTTTGATAAGTCTTTGTTGCTTCTCTTTTCTTCCTTGTATTCTCATTTATCTCATTTCTGCTGCTATTGGTTTTGCTGTGACTACTACTACTACTACTACTACTACTACTACTACTACTGCTGCTGCTGTTTTTTCTCCGTCTATGTTAAGTGCACCCTCTACTTTTTTTTTAACCATCAAAAGCTTAATAGTGTGTAGCAGCCTGAAGTTCCTTGTGTGCTTAGAGTATAGTAAGTAAATGTTGTAATAAAGTTTAGGCAAGTTTAAGTGACCAGGAAATCAAAGTAACTGGGAAATTTACTCTGAACATAAATTAACCCAGTAGCAGCGGGGATCATGTTTCTTAATGGTCCCTCTAAGCGAGAAAAATGAGAAAAATCATCACTCACACAAACCATTTCATAATATATATCAATGCATTTGTGATCAGATTGTGTATCATCTATTTTGGGGGGTTTATATCATGGCACAAATTTGGCCTGTCGCTGCTACATGATAAAGCCACAAATTTGGCCCGTCGCTGCTACATGATAAAGCCACAAATTTGGCCCGTCGCTGCTACATGATAAAGCCACAAATTTGGCCCGTCGCTGCTACATGATAAAGCCACAAATTTGGCCCGTCGCTGCTACCGGGTTAATTGTAACTGTGAGAGGGAACTGCATGAAGTTTTATATAATCGTCCTATAAAAGTCAAATTATTCTTGCCATTTTGTTTGTTTCATATCAACTTGGACTGTTTTATTACTTCAAGCATCTCCGAAACCTTTACGAAAAAAATTCCCAATAAACTTGTAAAACCTTAACATCCCAAGCAAGTCAAGAAACACTCAACTCAAACACCAGCAAAATTAAATAAATAAAAAATAAAAATAATAAACAAATCAATAAAAACCTCCAAAAAGGAACCAGAACCAGTAAAAAAAATAATAAGTGACAAAAAAGCTTATGCCCAGCTCCTCGTTTGCCTCCTCAGACTAATAGAAGCACTCATTCTTCCTCTTCCTTTCCCATGATATAAATTTCACAAGGTCTCAAAATCTGACAAACAGGCAAGACAACAGTTAAGTCTACCCTAACCTGGCACACCTTGAACTCATCCTAGTGTAACCCAACCATCACAACACTATCCTCATCTTCATCAATGCTATCTACACCATCATCCTCCTCTCATTATCACTTAACCTAATCCAAAGTTTAGAAGACACCATTCTCATCTAAGCCATCACCATTATCATTGCCATCACCTAGCCTTACCATCTCCATCACTCTGCTTCCCTCCACTAATACTCTCTAACTCAGTGGCTCTTAACCTTTTTACCTTTTCACTACCACCATCATTATTATCCTTATCTCCATTAACACCATCACTATCAACGTTTCCTGTCGCCTCCTCCTCATTGCAATCATCATTATCTTGGCATCCTGTTTTTATTTCCATTCAAATCAAGGTCATTATAAGAACCTAGCAGATATTTTTGTTCCCTCTTCACCACCAGTATCATTATTTTCTTTACGACCTTCCCATATAGACCAGGTTAGGGGACTGACTGACTGGCTGGTCCAATCACAACACCGCAGCTACAGTGGTCACATGAGGCAAGCAACAACAGAGGGGCTTACACGTCATATAAGCTGGTGTTCTTAAACATATTAGTAATCTCAGTTTGTCTGTTTGAAAAGCCTTTTGTAGAAGTTCCTGGGCTTTTCCTGGACAGTCTTGTGATCCTAGTGTTAGTTTTACATGACCTCTGCACCTGAACTGGAAAATCACCCATGAAAACCTGATTAACCTTCTCGGTGGCCTTGGCAAATAGTCATACCGAGAGCCCAATGCTAAGGATATGGATCATGATGCAATGGTAAGTAACCTCCCCCGTCACTACACACCTCACACGGCGCCCACCAGATTAGGGGAAAAGAAAAGCCTTGAAATTTATGGAACCAATTTCACACTTCATTAACACCAATATGAAGAACCAGAGTCCATTTAGTTCCAACAGAAGGAGATGCAAGAGGTAGTACATTTCATCCCTCAAATAAATAATTTTACACACGAAGCAGAAATCTTTTTTTTCCATCAACACAAATTTCACTTCCATAAAAAAATATAAAGAAACAAATACAAAAATGAAGATTACCCAACACACTAAAGAAAATACAAAAATATATGAGATCTACATCACACAATGTACATTATGGCCATGAATATGTTTAGACAAGTTGAAATGAAAGATGTATCACAAGTGAGTGTTTCAGCTTGAGCGAGAATGACAAGGGAGGGGGGAGGGTGTGCTGAGTGTATCAACCAGGACAAAGACACAACCAAACACATACAGTCATCTGAGGTAAGTGTATTTCCCTCATGAATGTGTGTGATTAATTATTCATACCGTACATCAATCAAAGTCTAATGTTAACCTTACCATCCCAATCGCTCTATTTTCCTTTCCGCTCTAACAAGCATACAGTCATCTCAGCTAAGTATATTTCCCTCATGAATGTGTATGATTAATTATTCATACCATACATCAATCAGTCTAATGTTAACCTCACCATCCTCATCCCTCTATTTTCCTTCCCCTTTTAACAAGCATACAGTCACCTGGGCTAAGTATATTCCCCTCATGAATGTGTGTGGTTAATTATTCATACCATACATCAATCAGTCTAATGTTAACCTCACCATCCCCATCCCTCTATTTTCCTTCCCCCCTTTTAACAAGCATACAGTCATCTGAGCTAAGTATATTCCCCTCATGAATGTGTGATTAATTATTCATACCATACATCAATGAAAGTCTAATGTTAACCTCACCATCCTCATCCCTCTATTTTCCTTCCCCCCTTTTAACAAACATACAGTCATCTGGGCTAAGTATATTCCCCTCATGAATGTGTGTGATTAATTATTCATACCACACATCAATGAAAGTCTAATGTTAACCTCACCATCCCCATCCCTCTATTTTCCTTCCCCCCTTTAACAAGCAAGTATATTCCTTCAGTATATAAGTTAAGTATATTCCCCTCATCAATGTGTGTGATTAATTATTTCTACCGCTCACAACATTCAAAAATCCCTCTTATCTTTAATGTTTACATCACCCTCCTCACCTTTCTATTCCCTCCCGCCCTTTAATAAACAGCTTACTTCTATGACAATGGCACTTGAAATCTATAAAACTAATTATTTCTTACTGGCCAGCATAATCACCCTTTTCATGTACACTTTCCACTCCCTCCCATGTGACATAACAGGCTATACTAATATCAGTTTGGTGCTGCCTTTACTTATATAGAGAGGGAGACTCACATTCCTTTTTCTAACGTACTTGGAAGCTAAAACTAAACATGCTTACACTGATAATTACGAGTTAGTCCTCTGTCTTTTTTTTTGTTTTGTTTTTTTCACTGTAATCATAAACCCCACTACAATATTTAAAGTGCTGCATTTTTTATGGTCTTTTATGTATCAAATCAAACAATAAATGAAGAGCACAACCTTCTGAACCTATTCCATCCCTTTCCTTTCTATCTCTTGTGCAAATTTACAGCTTACAGAGCAATGCTGTAAGAAAAATATCACCTTCCTCTTGTGGCAGTCCATAGCAACCTTACATACTATTGTTTGCCAATACACCAACAAAACAGAGAGGGGTAAACTTATGCATCCTTCCTTCCTTCAGTCTTTACTTTCTTCACTAAGGGTTGCATGAACACAAACTTCTGGGAGCCAATTCATCCTTCTCCTCCTCCTTCGGGCAAACTAAGCCTCTCATGAGCACTACCTCCAGGGGACAGAATCTTCAGCCGCCATTTCCAACGCCAGGGCAGGAAAAGGGCACTTCCCCGCTCTAGGCCAGCCCTCAGTGACTAGCCTCGGCGCCCTACCAATTCTCACCATCATCGGTGGCCCTGTGACCAGAACGAGGCAGGGAGGGAGTAAACAAAAGGACAACATAACCACTTTGGACAAGTGTTTTGAGTATGATCAGCAAAAAATAAAAAAGGCCCATCTTCCTGGCCTAACCTAAACTTTATGGAAGACCATCTACCTTCACATGAGACTGTGATAAAACCAAATGTTAAACAGATGATGATGATGATAATGATGATTTTATAGAAGGCAGTGTACAAAATGCTGTTGTAAACTAATGAAGCTTTTCACTATACACATTGAAAAAGGAGAGATTCTGAAAGACTGGAAAAATGTAATCATTTTTACACATGAAAAAAAAAAGACCAAACCCATCTTAAACATTATCATCCTCTCACCTGACTGTCATTTACAAAATATTCCCCTAAAACAATTACAAAAGTCTAAAAGTGGGTTCTAACCATGGATCACATCCCATCAATAAACCAGGCAACAGGGGAAACAACAGATCATACTATATTGCTTCTCATAACGATAACAAGAGAGTTCCAATAAGAAAAAGTTAGACAAGATGGTACCATATCACCCAAACTGCTTACAGTGTGCTTGACAAATATTAAACTGACCTAAAAAATAAGAGATTTAAAGTTGGAAGAAAATACCTGAGGAACCTTTGATTTGCAGACGACAGTGCTCTTTTTAGTGAGTAATGAGATGAACTGCAGCAGATGATAAAAAGTAAACAAGGAGAGTCCACAAATAGAACTAACAAGACGACAAAGTTATGTTAAGCAACTATGCTTAAACCAAACAAATTGTTATCCAAGAGGAAGCTCTCGAAGCAGTTAATGAGAATGTATAGCTACTAAGGACAACTGGTAGAAGCCACTCCCTCACTCAAGCCAGAAATAAAGATGTTCAACACTGGGCTGGAGTCCCCTCATTGATCAAGGTAACACACTCAGCCCTCTACCACTGGGCTTATACTGAAAGGGTTTTAATCACAGTCTTCTTGTCATGACATAGACACATGGGCACTGACCTGGTCGCTGGGAAGGAAAGTGAAATGCGCCCAAGGAGGAATAAATACCTAGATCAGTCCTAGGAATAACTACTATAATGGATGAGAAAGACTGCAACTGGGTGAGAGAGCAATAATAATAGAAGAAATGGCATTGGTCAGAACACATGTGAGGGAAGGACAATGAGAGATGAACAAAAAGACTGACAGACTGGAAAATAACTGATATGAACAAAAAGGACATAAGAAAATCCCATTCACCGAAGACTGCAATAAGAAAAAAAATGTGAAATGTAAACACTGAAACTGGAAACTAGGGGCATATGACATGAAAAAATGAATGAGTGAATGAAAACGTTTGGGAGAGGTTACTGATGGTATGAAAATTAACGATCAATTTTTAAGGACAGCATTTCGTTCCCGCACCCTTGTTCAGTATTCAAGGACATATTTCTTTTCCCCTTGAGTAATAGAGAATGAGAAGGACGAACATCAGAGAAGAGAGGGTATACGATCGTCAAGAATGGGAGACTCATAGCAAGTCCAACCCCGTAAAGGAAAATAAGGATGATAAATGAGAAAAAAGAAGGAAAAGAACACGAAAAAGAAGAAAGAGAAGGAGGAGAAAAAGAAGAAAAAGGAAGAACATAATGAAAAGGAAGGAAAAGAAGAACACGGAATGTGTGTATTAATTGATAAAACTATCCTATATTGGTATTAGTGAAAAGAGTCATGATATACCATAGAAAACAGGTTAATGGTTATGGAAAAAGTAAGACATATTTCCTATAGGCTACTCTTTCCCTCTTTAATTCCACCCTCCCTTTCGTTTTTCCTCCTCTTCTTCCTCTTATCCTTTTCCTCCCAAGTATCATTCTTTTCTTCTTTTATTCCTTACGATCTTGTTTACTTTTTTTCTATCCTTCCTTCCTTCCTTCTGTACTTTCTGATACCCCTCCTTCCTCCTTTCCTTTCATCCCTCCTTCCTTCCTTCTTTACTTTTTATCCTTCCCTCCTCCTCTACTTTCTTTCCTCCTTCCTTCCTTACTTATTTCTTTCCTCATTCCTCCCTTTTTTACTTTCTTCTTTGCTTCCTTTTTTCTCTACGTTCTTCTGTTTTTTCTTACTTCTTCAATTTCTTTCCTCCTTCCCCTTTTCCTTCTTTCCTTACATTCCTCCCTTCTTAACACTAAATTTCCTCCTTCCTCCCTTCATTACTTTTTTCCCTCCTTCCATCTTTCTTTACACTCTTCCCTTCTTCCCTCTTTATACCCTTTTCTCATTCCTTCCTTCCATCATCACCATCTCCTCTCCTTCCTTCCTCCTGGTCTACCCACTCATCAATTTCCTCCATCCATATGTAAACAACAAATTAATTAACCTACTTGCCCTTCCTTCCCTCCTCCCTCTATATAAATGTACCCCAGATCAACAAAGAGCAGAACACCCACTTGTTCTTCCTTCCCTTACTCCCTTTTCTCTTTCCTCTATATTCATAAAAAACATAAGAACATAAGGAGTCTGAGAGAGGCCGGTTCGAATGTAAAAGGCAACTCCTGTAAGTCTAACCCCACCTTACCTCACTATCCATGAATTTATCTAACCTCTTCTTGAATGTATCTATGGTATTGGCACCCACAATATGACTGCCAAGGCTGTTAAACTCATCCACTTCTCAGATGCTTTCAGCTCTAACAACTTTTTATTTATTTATTTATTTATTTTTTACAGGAAAGGAGACAGCACAAGGACACAAAAAAAGGAAACAACAATAAAAAAAAGCCCGCTACTCGCTGCTCCTGCAAAGAACCCAAAGAGGTGGCTGAAAGAACAGTCAATTACATGAGAAGAACTATTTCTATATGCAACAAAAGGAAATAAGTCGGGTTCTCATGAGTGCTTTTTCACATTCATGGTGCAGAAGCCTTGTCAAACTACCACTAGACTCATAAAACTACCCACCACAACCTCTAATGAACGTCTGAACAAATGTGGGTGTAGGCTGCATAATACTTGATAATAGGGGCCCAGATCTCAAAGAATAGGATACCCATCACTTCATGCTCCTTGCCTCCCTTCCCCGACCAACACAACCCCCTAAATGCCAGGTCAAGAAAGGGTTAGGTCATATGAGGCGTTCAGAACCAAAGTTTAGAATTATAAAACGAGGGAAGAAAGTAAAGAACGGAGGAAGGAGGAAAGAAAGTAAAGACATAAGGAAGGAAGAAAGAAGGAAATGTAATGGAAGGAAGAGAAAGTAGAAAGAGAAGGAAGAAGGAAAGAAAAAAAGAAGAAAAAGGGAAGGAAGAAGGGAAGAAAGTAAAGAAGTTAGGTAGTGTCATAGAGGCATAACCCTACTCTAACAAACAGTACAGGTAGCCAGGAGAGAGTCAAACATCTAAGAGGGTGTACTGAGGGATTGATATAAAGCAACAAAGTGGAAAATAGGTAAGGGAGGGAAAGGAAGGAGAGATGGAATGAAAGAATGAGAAAAGGAGAATAAAGAAAGGAATGAGGTAGAGGAGAAGAGAGAAGGAGGAGAGGGTACGAGATGGGGAGGGGGAAGGAATAAGAGAGGAAGAGAAGGTGGAAGGAGAAAGAATGGAAGAGGTAGAGAAGAGAGAAAGGAGAGGGTAAGAGAGACAGAGGAGGAGGGAATAAGAAAGAAAGGAAGAGGTAGAGAAAAGAGACAGAAGGAGAGGGTAAGAGAGACAGTGAGGGGGAGGGAATAGAAGCAGAAGGGGTGGAAAAGGAAAGAAAGGGAGAAAATGAAGAGATAAGACAAGTTGGGAAATATTGTCTAATTATTTTTAAACTCACTTTGGTTCTAGACGCCTCACATGCCACAACCTTTCCCCAGTCAAAAATAAGCCAACCCCCACCAATACATTTCCTATGATAAGATAATACAACCAGGTGTGCGGAGATGCAAGTTATACACGTCTAGCGGAGGAGTTTTTCATCTTCTTATCGTATACAAAGTTAAATTTCATCCATTGTAAGATGAGACGAGAGCTCAGTAAACTCAGCAGCTTAGCCTTAGAATGGAGAGCTCTGCATTATCGTAAAATTATGACATTTCAAAATCGTAATTAGATATTGAAACGTTTATAAATTTTGGACGATTTCAGTTTTGCGTCATCATAAACTTCAACTTCCTGAACTCAGCATCAACTTAAATGTGGGATATTCTGAGGGCAGCATCATTGTTAGCTGTAATATTTTTAGGGTACCGGTATCTCATCATCACCATCATCAACATTTTCTTTTTTATATTCATTACTAAAACTACTAAACAGAGTGAATATTGACTCCTGCACTGATATTTGAGGAAAGAACTTACTAAGGGTGAGAGGAAGAGAGTAAGGAGGAATGAATTAGGAAGAATGCAACACACACACACACACACACACACAAAGTTTCATAGTGCAGTGATTAGCATGCTCAGCTCACAACCAAAAGGTCCCAGGTTTGATTCCTAGGTGGAGTGAAGACAGTAAAGGGGCTATTACACTGGGCAAATTTTCCGTGGATCTTCAGTTAAACCACGATTTCCGCTGGCATGGTTCTCATATTTCCGTGGTTTTCTGACGTGTCCACGATCTTCCAAAGCTACGGTAGATTTCACCAAAGGAAGACGGTATTACTCACCATCATCATCAGCAGCAACAACAAGAAACAAATGAGAATCACGCCAGCGGAAATCGTGGTTTGACTGAAGATCCCAGTATAATAGCCCCTTAAGGCAGTCCCCCTTCCGATAATCTGTGCTCCCTGTCCACCCAGCAGTGAATGGGTACAGTGTCATCGGGGGTTGTGTCCCACCTCATGGGTGTGTGTGGACGAGATGTGAGGTGCCAGCTGCACCCAAAGATTTGCCACTATGTAAATTCAAGCTCTTTCAGGTAAAGTACTGATTGGCAATTGCAAGTCCTGCCTGTGATCAGACCATGGTGAACACACACGTACACACATGCAGAGAAAATTCATATCCCAGATAAAGATACAGAAAAAGCATTAACAACAAAAGATAAAATAAACCAACAGACACAAGAAATACACTGGACACACATAAAAAGCAATGCATTCAGCCATGACTCAAGAAATTAAAAAAAAAAAGGCCAAAAAAAGATGCAAGGAAAAAATGTAAAAAAGTAAAAACGACAACAAAGGCCACGGACAAACAAGCCTAACTAACACTCACCGCTCTCCATCTGCCTTATGGCCTTGGCCTTGGCGAGCTCCAGCGCCGTCACCCACTTCTGGCGCTCCACCTCCGAGGACGCCTTGAGGTGGAAGGTCTGTGTGCCTCCATTGCTGATGACAAAGTTACACGAGTCTTCGGTGTGGATGACGGCCCCGTGCAGGCTGATGGTGCCACGACAGGTGTGCAGCATTTCAGCCTGCGACCTGCGGGAAGAGGAAAAACGTGATTAATTGTGATGGAGTGTGTGGGTGTGGTTCATATATGTACACATGCATAGTACACACAAACACACACACAGCCATGGTAAGTGTCAAGCATCTCAGCCTGTGACCTGTGACTTGTCAGTGCAAATACAGTAAAGTGTATGCTAGAATTATAATCTATTACCGCTAAAATGGTAACTTTTCACTGCTAAAATAGTGAGGCAGCTGCCAAAATAGTAACTATCAACAATATAACAGAAACCTATCTCTGCTAAAATACTGACATATCACCATTAAAATAATTGTTCAAAAGCAAGTCATTAGTGATAATCAGTAATCAGAGTGACAATTACAGAGTTTCTTTCTACCAGAACAATGAAGTGTCAGCCACACAAAGGCATTTGGTTTGTCTCACTAAACCCACAACTGGTAAGTTATTATTCCAGAACTTTATCTCTCATTGCAAAGGGCAAATTTGTGAAATATGAAGTACTTTATTCACATACAACAATGTCATGTTGCTTTGCATCACAAATCACTCATTAGTGACAAATTCAAAATATGGTCTGGGAGGGGATATGTTGATGGACTTATTTTTGCTTATTCCAGTTAGGTAGCAGAGCACAGGTTAGATTTAGTGACGTTAGGTCAGGCAAGGTTTGATTACAGTAGATTTAGTTTGGTTAGATAAAATTGTTTTCATACACCTACATCACAACAGGTCAACTTTGTTGCTGGGGCATCACCCGCCAGTAACAACAGCCAATGCTGCAGCGCGCTGCACATCACATACTTCTCATAAACAATTAAATCTAACCAAACTAGATTCGGCAACATGCTGCTGAGAAAATTCTCCTTCTGCAGCATGGAGGTGCAGTTGGAGTTATTCAGGAGCCACTGCTACTCTCTCTACTGCAACTCGCTGTGGTCGCAGTATAGAGCTGCCTCTATGAACCATCTTAGGGTCTGTCATAACGACACCCTCAAGCGGCTTCTGGGGCTTCCTAGATGGACTAGCTCATCCATGGCCTTCACCAGGCACGGGATGAACTGTCCGGCAGTGTTGCGTCGCCACGCCACGTACAGTATAAGGAGAAGAGTGGAACAATCTTGGAACTCCATCATCACCTTCGTCATTCAGAGCTCGGCCTATGTATGTGGATCTATGCGGCGGGAGTGCCTGGGCCTTCTGTTCATGTAGATTGTGCATAAGTGTGCCGTGCACACGCATATTTGATTATAAGCTGTCATCTATTTAAGTGTATATGTATTTCCATTGATGTCGTTCATTTACTTGACCTGTTTTTTTATATATGCCGTTGAGCAAAATAAAACTATTATTATTATTACTACCTATTATTATGATAAACTTATAACCCTACCTGACCTAACTTAAGCTAATCTAATCATACCCGATGTGTGCTCTGCTGCCAAAATGCAAACAATGGAAGTAAGTCCCTCAATACATCCTCCCTGACCATATTTTAAGAATTCAACAACTAACAAACAAGCGACTTGCAACAGCAAAGCAATTGGCAGTGTTGTATGTGCCCAAGTACTTCATAGGCCACAGACCCCCTCGCTGTGAGACGGGTGCTGCACCTCCTTCACCTGGCCGGACCCTCAGTGTGGCAGTGTGGCTGCTAACGACCCTGCACACCTGGCCTGCCCTGCACACCACCTTGGCCTTGCATGCCAGCCCAATAACGAGCCACGCAGGTAACCCGTGAGTCAGCACAGGCAGCCCGTGACTCAGCGGGTGGCCAGGTGACCCCACACCTGTGCCACACCTGGGAGGGCACGGGGGCAGGTGTGGGGGCAGGTGTGGAGGCAGGCAAGAAAAAACAAGGCAGTGTTATCGTGTGTGTATACCTGTCTGTGTATGTGTGTGTGTACGTGTCTGTGTGTGTGTGTACGTGTTGATACAGATTTGGTTGCGGCTGTGTATGTGGATATGTACGTGTGTGTGTGTGTGTGTGTGTGTGTGTGTGTGTGTGTGTACGTCTACCTGCCTGTGTGCGTGCGTGTACCTGCCTGTGTGCGTGTGTGTACCTGCCTGTGTGCGTGTGTGTGTGTGTTGATAGACTTGGCTGCAGCTGTGTACGTGTATGTGCGGATGTGTGTGTATGTGTGTACGTGTTGATATGGACTTGGCTGTGGCTATGTACGTGTATGAATGTGTATGTATGTGCGGATAATACGTGTGTGTGTGTGTGTAACTGTGTGTGTGTGTGTGTACCTGTGTGTGTGTGTGTGTGTGGCGCCTCACCTGTAGTAGGAGAGCAGGCCATTAGTGAGCACGAACCACCTCTTCTGGTATCCCTTGAGGTAGTTGGTCCACTTGTAGAGCCAGCCCTTCATGTCGGGGTCGGCCTGCTTCTCGGCCATGGCGCTGCTCACTCGGCGGCACACAGCCCTGCTACCATCCGTCCGGGCAAGATGGCGTCGATGGCAACACTGTGGGAAAGATAGTCAAGATACGATAATTGCTCCAAGGCGCGATAATCAGAGTAGCGTTCTTTATTAATCTCGTTCTCTCGTCGTATCTCCTTCCTCTTCCTCTCTTCTTCACTGCCTCCTATTCCTCTCTTCTTCACTTTTTCCCCCTTCATCCTCCTCTTTACGTCCCTTCCATCCTGTTTTTCCCCTTCTCGATCCTCTTCTTTTCTTCTTATCAATCTCGTTCTTTCGTCGTATCTCCTTCCTTTTCCTCTCTTCTTCACTTTTTCTCCTTCATCCTCCTCTTTTCGATCTTAATTTAAGTCCCTTCCATGCATCCTGTTTTTCTTGATTGATAGTTTATTAATTGTTGCAAGTAAAACAACAAAGGAGAAGCGAGGAGCTTATTATTAATCTCGTTCTTTCGTTGTATCTCGATCCTTCCTCTTCCTCTCTATAATTCTTCACCTCCTCCTCTTCCTCTCTTCTTTACTTTTTCTCCTTTATCCTCCTCTTTTCTTTGCGTCCCTTCCATCTTGTTTTTCCCCTCCTCCGCTTCTTTTCTCTTCTCTCTCCTCCCTTCTTTATATACTTTATTTCCCCCTTACTTCTTTCATTCCACCATATAATCAAGTAGCGTTTAGGCACTTATATAGATTTATATCCTTCCTTCTTCTTCTCTACCGTACTTTATTCCCCCTTCCTTCTTTCATTACATCCTTAATTCAATCCTCCTTTCTTTTCTTTATTCCCTCCTTATATTAATCTCGTTCTTTCATATCAATCTTATCTCCCTCCTCTCCCTTAGCGCGGTATTGAGTGTACGACAACTATTCCAAACCGCGATAATCAGGTGACGTTTAGACTTTCCTTACGGCAGAGGAAGCAGCTTAGGAGTAAATAGCAAGAAAAAAACAAAATAGCCCGCTAGTCACCGCTCCTGTAAAGAAAAAATAACAAAGAGGCCAAAATGAGAGGTCAGCAGTTTTGGATGGAGATATGTCTCGATATTCCCCTTCTTTCCACCCGTATAAACCATATATCAGTTATTAAGTTTTATTGAATATGTTTGAAATGATGCTGTGATTTATGTGAGTGGGGTAGTTTTTAAGGCAGACACTCATATACACATTTGCAGAGTACGACAATCTTCACATCGCTGCTCTGCCCTGCCTCGCCACCCTTGCCAGCTGATGCGATAAAAGTGCGATAATTATTAAAACATAGTAAAAAAGTGCGATAATCATTAGGTATACGGTAGTCAAAAACTGTGCGACAATCCTTAAGCCATTACATCTCCAGCTGTTTTGACTATCGTGTTTTTCTAATGATTGTCGCATATCCTTTTAGACTGACGTGTTTGTAATGATTATCGCATATTCTCTCCATATTATCGTTTTATTAATGATTGTCGCACATTATTTTGATCAGATTTTAATATCTATAACACTTTCAATGTTATGGTCTTTCTGTAATGTTTATCGCATTTCTATTATTGTTATTATAATGGTTGATCGATTCATGGTTTGTAAAAGTAGGTACATAGCGCAAGAAATAATTAAGTGTAGCCTACAACATTCATTTTACCATGCAGTGGAGGGAATTATAAGATCGTTGATATATCACCATAATGTTCCTGCCCCTCTGACGACAGAGTGCTTGCTGGTTCTGCTGGAAGTGTAGCAATACCTCTAGAGCATTGCCAAGGGACCATGGTCATCGTTTTTCATTTTGTCTTCGAGCAAAGGAAAAGGCTCAAGGGGAAAAAAACAAGAAGCTAAAGAAAACAAAAAGAAAAGAAAAAAAACGTCGTGCTGTTCTCACTAATGGCAATGATGCAGTGATATATACTCACACCATTGCCCGAATTTCGCTTCACTGTAGGCACTGAACGTATCTCCACACACGATGGTTGGCTATTGTTGACGTCGGTGATGGATCATAGGCAGGCGTCAGGTTAGCTAAATATATCAATATATTCCCAGCACTATTGCTTCAGTTTGTAATGACCAAGTTGGTTATGACTTGAATTTATTTTTTATAATATTGACCTCCTTAATTTAGCAAAAGGTAAAATAAGCTTGATTGATTGATTGATAGTTTATTGTTGCAAGTAAACAACAAAGGAGAAGGGAGGAGCATGCCATCCCAGCCCCCAGGCAGTACAGAGTGTGATTATGCAACTAAGGATACATGTGGAAGTAGCACCAGGAAACTAAAAAGATACAATGGTAGGGGACGAGTGCTAAAAATAAATAAACGCCTTGAGTTAGTCAGGGGAGTAGACATAGGGGACTGAACATATGAACTACAGTCTAGGGGCAAATGCAGGATACTCACTGAGCACAGCTGAAAGAACATTATAAGCTTTATAGATCAAGCAGGGGCGCTGGACGGGTTATTATTCAGGTGTGTGCCGCTTGTTTAGCCGCGGCGTGAGCTGTAGTACCTTAATTACCCGGCATTACCCCAGGCCGGCGGCGGCGTGGGTGGTGGCGTGGCGGGTCAGCAGCTGCCTCGGCTGTGTGGGCTGAGGTAAGGGCGTGGATGCACACTGGCCTTCCGTCCCGGGATGATGGGTTTCTTCTCTTTTTGGCTTCTTGTTGTATTTTCTTTTAAATAAGCGCCTAGACTTTTTTGTTTTGTGTTGTTTTGTTGCTTCCCTTGAGCTGCTTCCTTGACTTCAGCTCCACCCCCACCCCAAAAAAAAAAAAAAAAAAAACTATTAGCTTAGCGATGGAGGCGAGTATCGTGGCCACGCGTAGCTATATATATGCTTGTCCCCTACCATTGTATCTTTTTGGTTTCATGCTGTGTTGTTGTTGTTGTTATTATTATTGTTTTTAGTTGTTGTTGTTGTTGTTGTTGTTGTTGTTGTTGTTGTTGTTATTATTGTTGTTGTTGTGCACTGCCCTACCTTATAAACTGTCATATCATTTACATATCTGGGCACACCTCAGGATAATTATTTGCAACCTAACCCGCAATGATATTTATTGGGATCGCGTTCCCGGTTGGGCTGCTTCGAGCCAAAAATCTAATATACTTTGCTTCGAGCGGCCTCACTCGGCAAATCCATCCTGTGAGGCTACTGATGTCCTGAGGTCGTGGTCGAAGCCTGCGCCATTATTCTTACATATTTGACTAGGCTTTCGTGCGAGTTTAGGTCATTTCCAGGGGTAGTGTTATGAACCTAGTGGTAGTCTGACACTTCTCCTGTACCATGAGCATAAAAAAACAACATTCCTTAGATCCCGACAGCGTTTGGAAATGACTGACATGAGTGGTGGAAGCGTCTGAGAGTATGTACCGACCCTGCTGATTGCAAGGAACCCTTCGCGGGTGATGTAGTAACCCAGGGTTGTTATTTCAGGGGGGGCTGGAAGGGCTAATGTTTTCTATATTCGCCTAAAAATGATCCTAAAGGGGCTATTGCACTGGGCAAATTTTCCGTGGATCTTCAGTCAAACCACGATTTCCGCTGGGGTGGTTCTCATTTGTTTGTTATTATTGCTGCTGATGATGATGGTGAGTAATACCGTCGTCCTCCAGTGAAATCTACCGCTTTGGAAGATCGTGGACACGTCAGAAAACCACGGAAATATGAGAACCACGCCAGCGGAAATCGTGGTTTGACTGAAGATCCACGGAAAATTTGCTCAATGTAATAGCCCCCTAAAAGTGCTTATTTTTCAAAAAATTTCCCCACTTGCGCATGCTCGCTTCACCGGCCAGTCGCCCCCTCCCCCCCCCCACCTCATGAACCTATGACGCCCTCCAGACCCCCCAAAATCAGCCAAAATTACGGGCCTGTAACCTGTCGGTGCCTGTAGTTATCACCTTCTGGGTCCGTATCAGGGAGTCTAGAATCGTTGGTCCGTATTTTCAAACACTTCGTGGCTTACACACACACGTACAGTAAAACCTAGCTCTCGTATTGGTTGTGGGTATTTCCATGGGTAGTTTTATGAGCTTAATTTAATTAGTGATAGTGTGACGAGGCTTCTGCACTGTGAACATAACAAAAATCGTGAGAACCCGACTAATATATCCTTGTGATCTTTAATTAGATGTGTGTGTGTGTGTGTGTGTGTGTGTGTGTGTGTGTGTGTGTGTGTGTGTGTGAGCAAAAAGCGTCTGAGAATAGGCTCCCTGCCTGCTGGAATAGTAACGGAAGTGTTTGATATTGACAGCTGGCCGGTGAACACCCACTACGATTTTTTTTAGGGGGCGGGGGACTGGGGGAGCTCTGATTTAAACACCCCGGCAAATGTCAAAACCAAGGGTGCACCTTTATACTATTATGTTTTCAAGAAGTTTTTTTTGTCACACAAAACTGCAGGTAACAAAATATAAGATTGATGATTGATAGTTTATTGTTGCAGGTAAACAACAAGGGAGAAGGGAGGAACATGCCATCCCAACCCCCAGGCAGGACAGAGTGTGATTATACAACTATTAATACATGTGAAGGTAGCACCATGAAACTAAAAAGATACAGTGGTAGGAAGGAAAGCACAACAAAGAACAAAAAGGTGTAAAGAAACAATATAATCAATATAACTTAAGGGACCGAGGGGAAGGGGGGGGGGTGCACACTCTCCTGTATAATGCTATACTTCCCTGCTACTTGGTGAGCCTGCTCCTGTATGATATCCCCGGGGTTGCCGGAGAACAAGGGATACTCTACATATGTGCTTCTAATCTCCCCAAGAGGAGGCTTCACCTCCCCCCCTCCCCTAATGGTTCTAGAGATATTGATACCAATCAGCACTGACTCTTTACAACTGTAAGGCCGCTGCAGTTCTCAGAGTTCTTTCATAACCCGTCATTTTCTTGTACTTGAGTCTAGGCTAGCCTACCCTGTCTGTCACCTGGCGGTTCTCACACAAAAAAAACTTCTAAAAAGAAAATGTTTTTGTAAAATGGCTAACACGCGTAGTGAGTGTTGGTGTGGGGGCGGGAGGCAGCCGCAGCAGCAGGAGTAGGTAGGAAGACACTTACCGAAACGGGCGTAAGCTACTCACGGTGAGGTATATATGGGAAGCGAGGAGGGTGCTGAAGCCCTAAGACCCTTCCCATGTTCTCACTATTCGTTTCCCTCATGGAATAGGAGTTAAGGTTTATGATTGGAATAGGATTGGAATAGGAGTTAAGGTGGATTAGCGACAGGAAACAGTTACCATTAACGGTAAAAAATCCGAATGGGGAAATGTTACCAATGGGGTTCCTCAAGGTTCAGTGTTAGGCCCACTTTTATTCATTATCTACATCAGGGGTTCCCAACCTAGCTGGGGTACATGTACCCCCAGTGGTGCATTTGCACTTTTCAGGGGGTACATTGGGTCCGGAGAGTAACCACTACTGTACAATACATGGTGTTGTAATCTGCATTCAAATTGCACAATGTCGTTTTTTTTTTTTTTTTTTTCAATTTCCTCATTTTAGTACGCAAAACTGTTATTTAAATTATATCATCGGTCTACACATACATATTTCATTATAAAATAATATCAAAATATTACAATTTCATCGTTTTTTATCCAAATTTTTTAGGGGTACACGGGAACCTATAAAAATGCCCAAGGGGTACAGAGGAACAAAAAGGTTGGGAACCCCTGCTCTACATCAGTGACATAGACAATGGGATAACGAGTGACAGGTAAATTTGCGGATAACACCAAAATAGGGCGCACTATTAGGACAGGAGAGGATGCTAGAGCACTGCAGGAGGATCTCAACAAACTGTCAGATTGGTCAGAGAAATGGCAGATGAATTTTAACATCACCAAGTGTAGCGTATTAAGTGTAGGAACACACAACCCATCATTACACTGGTATAGTTTAGACTCCACAGCGATAGGCAGGACCTGAGGGCAGAATGTGAAAGGGATCTGGTGCATTAGTGCGAGGAATAGGGCTAACAGGGAATTAGGCTTTATTAACAGGACGGTAACCAACAAAAGTGCGGTCATCCTCAGACTCTATTTAGCGTTAGTTAGGCCACGCTTAGATTATGCTGTCCAGTTTTGGTGCCCACACTACAGAATGGACATCAACTTGCTAGAATCAGTTCTCTGGTTGGTGTGACTGAGACGATGCTTGTGGATGGGGAAGTGTTTGCGATGACTGGGAAGGGCAGAAAGAAGCAGAACACACGTGGAGGAGGCGCAGCCCTACTCCATAGGAAAAGGAAAAGTTTAAGAGTGGAAGAAGTGAATGTAGGGGCCACCACTGACAGTGAAGATGTTTTAACCGTGAAAGTGGAGTGTGTGAATGAAAAGGGTAAGTCTGAGAGGTTGATAGTGATTGTGGCGTACATGACGGTGGAAGGTGAGAGAGCCGTGAGGGAGAACAGAGGGAAGTATGGCGTGGTGAGGACAGTTGTGAGGGAGTATGCCAAAGAGAACGTTATTGTCATGGGAGATATGAATGGACACGTGGGTATGCTTGGGGAGAGAATGAACCGGAATGGAGAGATGCTGGATGAGTTTGTGGGTGAAATGAATCTGGAAAACCTGAATGTGACGATGGCTGAGGGACGTGTGACGTGGAGTGCGAGGGATCAGGAGTCTGCTATTGATTATGTGTTAGTGAATGGGAGAATGCGTGAGCGTGTGTCTCGTATGTGGATAGACGAGGACGGAATGATTGATGTGGTGTCTGATCACAATATGCTGGTGGTGGAATGTGACCAGTATGCTAGGAATGAAAGAGAAGTGAAGAGAGATAGAAAGAAATGGAGGTTGAGTGTTAGATGGGAAGATTTCCAGGTTGACCTGAGGGAATTAGACTGGATGAATGGAAGTGTGTATGACGTGGATGGAGCCAATAGTGAGTTTGTAGGAAATGTAAGGAGAGCCGCAACTCGACGGATTGGATATTTGAAATCGAATGGAAGAAAGAGAAAGTACAAGCCGTGGTGGAATGGGGAGATCAGGGATGAGAGTGTGACTGATAGTGAAAATGTGGAGTGCCTGAAAGTATATGGTGAGGAAATCAGGGACACAGATAGAATGAAAGAGTGTAGCCTATAAAGTTTTTTGGAAGAAATTGGAGGGTTGGGTGAAGCTCTTGAGGTGAGAGAGGGATGTGTAACGCTTGAGAGGAAGGATGCGGATGAGCTGAATGAGGGAATTAGCAGAGAGGAAGTCGAGGTATGTTTGAAAAAGCAGAAGAATTGCAAGGCAGCAGGGCTGGATGAGATCCCGTATGAATTGTATAAGAACGGAGGTGAGGTGGTGAGAGACAGGATGACTGAGCTGTTCAACTGTGTATGGGAGAATGAGAGAGTGCCTCGGGAATGGAACGAATGCAGAGTGACTGATACACAAGGGAGGACATAAGAGTAAGAAAGAGCTGAAAAATTATAGGCCGATAGCCCTGGCGAATACGGTGGGAAAGATTTTCTGTGCTGTGTTGAATGAAAGCCTGTGTAAGTGGATTGAAAGAGAGAGTACTGGGTGAGGAGCAGAATGGTTTTCGTTCGGAATGGAGGGCAGAGGACAATATGTATGTGGTGAATGAGATGATAGAGAGGAAAAAGAGGAATGGAAGTCCATTGTAACTTGGGTTTCTTGATATTGAGAAAGCGTATGATAGAGTAAACAGGAAGGTGACGTGCAAGGTATTGGAGAAAGTAGGTTTGAGTGATGAGATAGTGCGAATCATTAGGAGTATGTATGTGGATACGAGAGCCAGGTATATGTTAGGAGCATTAGAGACTGAGTGGTTGAGGAGTGAAAGAGGTGCTAGGCAGGGCTGCATCCTGTCTCCAACCCTCTTTAGTATGTATACTGAGGAGTTGGCAGCCAGGATGAGGAGAAAGAATGCAGGAGTAAAAGTGGGAGAAGACAGGGTTAGTGTGCTTCTGTATGCAGATGACGTGGTAGTCATGAGTGAATCAGCGGAGGAGCTTCAGGAACTATTAGATGTGGTGAGTGAGTATGGGAGAGATTTTGGAGTGAAACTTATAGCAATGAGAAAAGTCAGATAATGGTTGTGAATGGGGCAGAAGATGAGATAAATAGGACTTGGAGGCTAGGAGACACACACCTAGGGCAAACAGATGCATACAAGTACCTGGGTGTATGGATGAGTCCGAGCGGATGTGGAAGGTCAAAGAATGAAAAGATTAGTCTAGTAAATCAATGGGTGGGCCGTCTGGGAAGTGTGGCGAGAATGAGAGCATGTGAGTATAATGTGCTGAGAGAGGTGTGGAAGAGTGTTGCAGTGCCGAGTGTGATGTATGGGATGGAGGTGATTACATGGAGTGAGTTGGAAATGGATAAACTGGAAGTAGGACAAAATAGGGTTGGTAGGATAGCTCTAAATGCACCAAGGTATGCTGCGGTGGAAGCTTTGAGGGGTGATATGGGGTGGAGTACCTTTAGGGAAAGATTTAGGAAGGCTACCCTATGAATACAAAGTTAGACTGGAACGAATGGATGATGCAAGACTGGCACGGACGGTTTACTTGTGGAGTGTGCATGAGAGCAAATGCATGGATTAAGAACTGCATGAGAATGGTTGGTGACAGTGGTATACGAGTCAGGTGGGTGAGCAGAGAGGAAGGGAGGCGTTTCTTTGAATGGAAGGTGACTGACAGGAACAAGGAGGGTCTAGAATGGGATGTGAGAAAGTGGAAAAGAGAGAGATAGACAGTGCAGTGAAAGGTGACGGTCTGAGGAGGAGGAAACATGCGATGGAGCGAAAGAGTACTTAAATCAGTGCCGGATTTACGTATAAGCTAAACAAGGTATAGCTTAGGGCCCCACTCTCTTGGGGGCCCAAAAAGAATAATAAAAAAAAAAAATGAAAAAAAAAATGGTTCACATAACAGTACATTTTCAAATTGTAAGATAAGAAACAATTTGAATAAATCCTACATACAGCAACAGTGTTTTGTGTTGCGTAGGCTCCTATGATGCAAGTAATGGGGCCCCGCCTGCTAGCCTCTGGGCCCCGCCTGCTCCCTAAAATATCACTGGCGTGCTCATGTCTATATAATTATATAGGGCCAGGGCCCAGGGGGCCTACATGCTGCAATGCATGAACAGTGGATTGGTTGCACTTGCATGACAATATGTAGCATGCAGCTGCAGACTGCAGTACAGTACAGTTGAATGTAGTTCATGCTGTTGTCCCTGCTATCTAATATTAAAGAGAGCTTGTAGACTGATGATCAGGCAGCATAGGCTTAGGGTATGAGTCTTATTTTTCGCAATATAATAGTGACAGTATCAATATGACCTTATATGGGCGAACAGGGTGAGATGGGGTATAAATGTACACAGGTGTGTTACCGTGTGTGACGTACAGTAACAATGGCCATAATTTCTATCTTAATTACAATATAAAAGTCTGGCATTGGAAATGAAGACGAAGTTAAAAGAAGAAAATGAAGTGCTTTCGCATGGCGCCGCAATCAGGGCTCTCACTTTTAAGGTAATTACCTAAGTAAGGTAATTTAGGTACTTTTAAGATAATGATAATGTAATTCTGATGTATCAGCCATAATGGAATAATATTTATGGTTCTAACTCCCCAATTAATTTATAGATGGTATGCATTGACGTCACCAAGCCCCGGCCCGAACACGTGGCCGCGTCGAGAGGTAAACAAACCCTATATCTTTGGCCGTGGACGCCGTACATACCCACACATTACCCTCATTTACGATGGCAGGAGAAGCTGCTGGTGATGTGTTTCATTATCAGACTATGTTCTTAAAACATTAAACTCAAATTATGTGGCAAAATACCGTAAAAATTTGAAAGTTGAAAGACATTACGACTGTGTTATAAGTGGCGATCTTCCAGACTTACGCCACAATGATATATATCAGTATTTGATAAACTTCAAAAGTAGATATAACCACAAGACTTTAAGAGCCTATAGAAGTCTGGATGCCTACAAGTATTTTGCTGCTGGATGGGTCAGTGAGCTACTCATCACAGACATCAATCAAGGGAATGCTTCCACGGTGTGCATCATCACAGCTAAGGTAAGATATTTTATATGTAGTGTGGTTGTTTAATGTACGCAGTATCTATATCAGTGGTTCTTAAACTTTTTGATACTGTTGCCCCCACCTCTGTGGTGACCCCAGGCAGTGTTATGATATATCACCTTGTTGTGGGTACAACTTGAATAATCTTGACAAATATTAGTATACCTACCTCTGTACCCTATTAGATTTCTATTTTATCGGTAGGTCGGACAGAGACCCTTTCAAGGTGACGGTCGAAACGCAGCTGAGAGTCCACCTCTACGCCTAGGATGTTCCCGAATTTCAGCCTGCCGTGGAGCTGCCTCGCGTCCTCCCGAGAGCGTGATATTACCATGGCCTGGGTTTTGTCAGGGGCAAACTTGACTTGCCACCTCTTTCCCCAGGCCATTATGTCTGCCACCTGTCTGTTGACGGACTCAATCACGTCCTGGGCTTCCTCCCTCTTGTATGCTCTGGAGAGGGTGCAGTCGTCGGCGTAGGCGCTTGCTGCCGGGATGGTTTGAAGGAGGTCGTTGAAGTATATGTTCCACAGAATAGGGCCAAGGACTGACCCCTGTGGAAAGGAGGCCTCCGCCGGGAAGCTGGTCGAGGTGTTTCCGTTGACTATAATATACTACGTGGAGGCTCCTGCCTGACAGGTACTTAGAAAGCAGGTGCAGCAGGTCCCCCGGGATGCCTAGTTGCTGTAGCTTCGCCGTCAGACCGCGGTGCCAAACGGAGTCAATCGCGCCAGCTATGTCCAGGGCAATCACGAGAGAGGGGTGGCCGTCATCAAGGGCGTCATGCCAGGACTTTGAGAGGAGGAGGAGGTCAGAGGTAGAGCGGCCCTTCCGAAAGCCAAACTGCTTCGGTGACTGCAGGTGGTTCTTCTCGAGGAAGGAAGTCAATTGCTCCCCGATGATCCTCTCAAATATCTTACTTATGATTGGGAGGAGTGATAATGGCCTGTAATTACCTGGCTCAGACCTAGGTTTTTTCTTGTGTACGGGTGTGACTCTGCCCCCCCCCCCCCCCCTCTCTCTCTCTCTCTCTCTCTCTCTCTCTCTCTCTCTCTCTCTCTCTCTCTCTCTCTCTCTCTCTCTCTCTCTCTCTCTCTCTCTCTCTCTCTCTCTCTCTCTCTCTCTCTCTCTCTCTCTCTCTCTTTTTTTATTTAAACTGATGAATCTATTGTACACAATATATTTGTATTTTGCCGACGACACTTAATGCGATCGTTCGAGTAGCATATGTTTCACTGTGCACTTTTTCAGGACTTAAAATGTCACTTTTTCTTGTGCATTATTTCAAAAGCCCTTTACACTTGTTCACTGTGTATTTAGCATCACTAGTGGTGTGGGGCATGTTCTTCGCCACCTGTGAGCAGCCACTTTTACCTGCTGGGTGGACATATCCCTCACTGTTGGCCCTGCTGCAGTGAATGTGTTCCACAGGCGGGACACCCTGGAGGTGAAGGTCCGCTGGTGCTGGCTGGCGCGTGACCTCGGCACCCCGACCTGCTCGTGGCTGGAGAGGAGAGTACCGTTCTCGTATCTCTCACAGCCTCTCGCGGGGGGAGCCTCAGTCTCGCCAGGTGTGGTACTCCTTGTACCTGGGCCTTGTGGAACACCACCAGCGCAGTGACGTCCCGGCGGTGCTACAGAGTGTCTAGATGTATAATATCCTGAGGGGGCGGCTGGGGTTTTTTCTCCTGTAACAGTCGCTGCACCCGTCGCTCCACCTTGTCCAGTCTCTGCAGGTGTGTTGCAGCGCTGGACATCCAGGTCAGAGCCCCATACTCCAGGTAGGATCTTACCTGGGCTTTGTAGAGGAGCATAATTCCTCGCTTGTCGAGGAAATTAGCCACTCTACGAAGGGCAGAGACACGTAGGGAGGCTTGGTGGGCGACGTGTTTCAGGTGGCGGTCGAAGCGCAGCTCTCGGTCCAAGTCCACTCCGAAGATCCTGACGTAATCCTGGAGCGGGAGGGTGACGGAGCCAAACATCACCCTTCCTTCGACAGCTTGTGTGGCTGCCGGGGACCGAGAGATCACCATCGCCTGAGTCTTCTCAGGAGCAAAGTTCACCTGCTCAGCAACCGCTTGCTGGCTTTCTTGGCGAGGGTAGGAGAGGGACAGCGTGCAGTCGTCAGCGTATGCAGAGACTGCTGGCAGACTCCTGAGAAGGTCGTCGATGTACAGATTCCAGAGGACAGGTCCCAGCACAGATCCCTGAGGGACTGAGGCACCCACTGGGAGGTCCTTGGACTGCTGGCCGCCGACGACGACGTGGAGGCTTCTTCCTTGAAGGTAGTCGCTCATCAGCATCAGCAGGTGTCCTTGGATGCCTTTGGCACGAAGCTTCTCCAGCAAGCCCGCGTGCCACACCCGGTCAAAAGCACCCGCGATGTCGAGAACGACGACAGAGGTATCCAGGCCGGTGTCTAGTGAGTCCTGCCAATCCCTGGAGAGGAGCAGCAGGAGGTCTGAGGTGGAGCGGCCAGATCTGAACCCATACTGCTGGTCAGTGATGAGGGCGTTGTTCTCGAGGTGGCGAGTGATGGCCTCCACCACTATTCTCTCGAAGATTTTTCCAACTACAGACAGGAGGGAGATAGGCCTGTAGTTGGCAGGGTCAGATCTGGCCCGCTTTTTGTGAACTGGCACCACGCGAGCCTCCTTCCATATAGAGGGCCAGGTGTTCTCCCGGACACAGGCCCCGAACACCTCCGAGAGGGGTCCTGCCAGCTCACTGGAGCAGTGACGCAGCACATGTGGGCTAACGTTGTCAGGACCAGTGGCCTTCCTGACGTCCACCGCTCTTCGGAGGCGCTCCACTTGCTCATGGTGTACCGCAACCTCTGTCAGGGTCTGGTTGCTTTCCTGTGGCAGTTGTGGTGGAGGTCTGGTGGGGTTGGCGACTGACATTTGGCAGAAAAAAGGTCAGCCAGGAGCTCTGCCCTCTCCCTGCTGCTGGTGGCTGTGGTGCCGTCCTGCTTGGTGAGGGGAGGGATTGTTTCTTGGTGGCTGCTGCCTTGCTTTTCCTTAACAAGAGAGCGGGTTGGTGTCCGTGGGCAGGTCGGCTGTGGTGGCCTTGTCTGGCCGGGTGACGACGAGGTGGGGGAAGCGTCTGCCGAGAGGAACCGCGGTGAGCAGCGTTTGATGGATGTCTCTCCGCCTCCTGCTGCTGCCTCCTGTTTGTTCCTCGCCACCTCTGCGGTTGTCGGTTGGAGTGTACTCCCCGGACGTTGTCTCGACTGTTCCCTCTTCTTCTTGTTGCGCCGTCAGCGTCACCGTCACTAGGGCGGAAGCGAGGGGAGCCGCGGTTGTTGTCGTTGCTGCTGCTGGCGTCTGTGTCCTCGCGCTCGCTGGCCTGATAGCGACTTCGACGCTAGGTGAGGGGGGCAAGCAGTCCACGAGTTTAGCGAGTTTGCGTGGCCTGCCTGACGTCCATCAGCTTCGCCAGGAGAGGGATTCGGAGCACACTTCCCCCCAGTCTGTATCAATCTTGCTGGGTAGTGCACTCGTGGCGATGTTGGCAATTTGTGGGTGATTCTGCTCCAACTCAGAGGTTTCGATCTGTTCAAGGATATATATACATATATATATATATATATATATATATATATATATATATATATATATATATATATATATATATAGAGAGAGAGAGAGAGAGAGAGAGAGAGAGAGAGAGAGAGTGTTACGTCAATCTCATCCGCCAATGTCAGGTCAATCTCTTCTCTGCATCTAAGATATATATATATATATATATATATATATATATATATAGAGAGAGAGAGAGAGAGAGAGAGAGAGAGAGAGAGAGAATCAGAATCAGAATCAGAATCATTTTATTCCATAAAAATGGCTTTTCTATACATTACAAGCATTACTGAATAACATACAATTTAAAGTAAGACTTAAGCTAGAAGTTTTCTAAGCTATATAAATCAATATCAGAATAGTGTGAGCGTGGTCTCGATAGAATTCTAGTTGACATTTATATCATTATCAAGCACTATAAACACTCGCCTGCGCCAGAACGGGCTGGGCCGACCATCAGGCCCCACCTGGAAGAAGCCTTGGGCCGACCATCAGGCCCCACCGGGAAGATGCCTACCGGCGCAATAGGCAACGTAAAAAAAAAAAAAAAAAAAAAAAGTAGTGTTTTAGTCTTTTTCTGAACACTTGTATGGTATTTGATAGTGTTACATGGTGTGGGAGAGCGTTCCATAGCCTGGGGCCTTGTACAAGGAGCGAACGTGTCCCGCAGTGTGTGTTGGTGTGGGGGACATGTAGGTTGTCCCGCTGTCTTGTTGTGTACCTGCTCCGTGTCACCTCAGTTGTGGTAGGCAGCTGCAGGAACCACTCTGGATACAGTTTACATTTTATCTTATATACAGTTATAACAGTAACATCAAAAATTATCTTCTTGTTCATTTTAAGCCAGTGCAATTGTGTTATGAGAGGGGTGGCGTGGTCCCGCCTCCTCGCTCCCCCAATACATATCTTTGCTGCAAAGTTCTGTAGTTTTTGTACTCGCTTAATTAGTGTGCTATTTGTAGTGCCGTAAACTGGTAGGCAATAATTAATGATACTTAGAGCAAGTGATTCAATAGCTATTTTACGTGTTACATTGTCAAGTTTTTAATTCTGTTTATGAACATCAGAGTACCAGTGACTTTCTTGTGGGTTTCGTTAATATGTATGTTAAACGTCAAGTGGGAGTCCATGTAAACGCCAAGGTTTTTGATGTGTTTGCTGGGAGTGATGGGAGTGTCGTCAAAAAGGAGAGTGGTGTTTTGGGGAATTTGTTTGATAACTGACCTGGTCCCAATAAAGATACACTGGGTTTTGTTAGTGTTCAGTAACAGGCCGTTTTTGTTAAAGTATTCCCTGGCCAGTGAGAAGGTCGTTTGTGCCGCCGTGATGAGGTCAGGCAGTACATCAATAGTACCAGTGTTCACGAGCTGCGTGTCGTCTGCGTACTGGACTATCTCGCATCCATGTATTGCTTCAGCAAGGTCGTTGACAAAAATGATGAAGAGAATTGGTCCTAATATTGAGCCTTGAGGAACTCCGTATTTTATCGGTGCAGTCGCAGACGTGGTGTTATTCACTTTAACTTTTTGACTTCTGTCATTTAAATAGTCATGGAACCAAAAAGAGTCTATGTTAACCTTGAGTAGTTTATTTATGAGGATTTCGTGTTTTACGCTATCGAAGGCTTTTGATAGGTCGCACAACGTTATAAGGGATAATTTCTTCTCATCCATATTTCTGTATAGTTTATTTGTAACTGTAGTTAGGGCGGTCTCAGTTGAAAGTTTAGGTTTAAAGCCGTGTTGATTGTTGGAGAGAAGTTTCTTGGACTCTAGGAAGGTAGTCATCTGTTGGGCTACAATTTTCTCTAATATTTTTGAGAGAATAGGTAACAGTGATATTGGGCGATAATTGTTTACGTCGTCCCTGTCTCCGTTTTTATAGATAGGTATGACGGTCGCGTGGTTCCACATGGTAGGGAATTTTCCCGTAACAATCGACGTGTTGATGATAGTAGTGGTGGATGTGATCGTAACTGGTAGTGAATCTTTGATGTACTGAAGTGCAATCCCATCTGGACCGGCGGAGTTAGTGTTCTTTAGGTGTTTGATAGTTAATATGACTGTGTTCATGTCTACGGGGCTGGGCCTGAAAAGATGACGGTGATTTATATCTTGTTGGGGGATAATACAGTTTTGATTTGTAATGCTGAGATTGTTTTGCGTTTTTAGGAAGGTGCGTTCCCCCACGTTAACAAACAGGTCATTGAATTTATTCGCCACTTCATTTTCATTACTGAAGTTGTTGTTATTTGTTTCTTTATTGTTGGGTGTGAGGTCTTTTATTATCCTCCAGGTGGCAGCTCAATTGCCTCGACAGTCGTAGATTTTTTGTCGGCAGTAAGATTGTTCAGCATTTCGCAGTAGTGACTTTACTCTATTACGATGGTGTTTATGTTGCTCTAGTAATTCAGCATCATTTCGATTTTGCTTTAGGCGCGCTTGGAGGGTGTTGCGTGTTGACATTGCTGAGCGAATTTCGTCGTTAATCCAGGGGGCAAAAGGCTTGTTGATTTCTTTTGTGACAAAAGGAGCGCATTGTTCCAAGCAATTTGATAGTACAGACGTGAGGGTGTTTACCTGTAAGTTTACGTTGTCCGTGGAGGGAATTTCATTTAGGGCGGGAGCAGCGCCTAGTAAGGCATCACAGAGCAGGTCTTTACTGTAAGCCCCAAGATGACGAAACCTTCTCATTTCTGGCTTGCGCTTAGGTTTGGTGATGTTAAACGTTGCCGTTATAAGGTCATGGTCGGCTATAGTGTTAGGTATTACGTCTTTGTATATAATTGTGTCCTGTTTGTTAGTGATAATGACGTCTAGAAGTGTGGCTGACTGAGGGGTGACACGGGTAGGTCTGTCAATAATCTGGTGTAATTTGTTTATGCTTATTATGGTACTTAATTTATTTCCGTAGGATAGCAAATCATCATTTAGATCACCGAGCATATAAAAACATTTGTTTTTCAGGCACATGTTTCTCAGGGTCTCGTGTATATAGTCAAAGGTTTCCTGAGGAGCTTTGGGGTGTCGGTAGACGCAACCAATTATTACTGAGGGTAGTTTTCTGCACTGTACACTGATCCAGAGGTCCTCAATACCATTAGGCCTAGCAAGGTCACACGTTATCACTTTGCTGGTGAGATTGTCTCGAACATATACACCAGCTCCTCCCCCGTGGCCCTTGTCACAACGGAACATATGATATCCAGGGATATGGACGTGGCTGTCAGGGGTGTGCGGGAGAAGCCACGTTTCACTGACACAAAGAATATCAACGCTTCTTTCTCTGACTAATAGTTTCACCTCATCTATGTTAGCTAGTAGTGAGCGGGCATTTATGTGAACCATTGTTAAGCAGTCCTTAATTAGTAGTGACTCGGCGGCCGTTTCTTCCTCACCATGTTCCTATGCACTGTAGACATTACACAGTCTGTTCTTATGGCCGTATCTGTTGGAGGAAGTACATCGGATTTTGTGGTCGTATCTGCACATGGATTGTCTGTGATTTAACTCACCACAATTGTAGCAGCCTTTACGCATATACGCACTATCACTGTCCGTTGATTGGTATGATCCTCGAAGGGGGCGGCTATCATCGTAGTAGGGGGGACGGGGGCGTTCTCTGCTTCCTGCATTCATGTCATGCTGGGTCCCGGGGTGTGAGGTGGGGTGGTCAGCCTGCCCCTCCCATTGGTTCCTTATGGGGACAGAGTAATGGGTGTGGTGAGTGGGATAGGACCTAAGGGGCTGTCCGTGTCCCCGAGGGTTCCTTCTGGCCCCAGGGTGGTCAGGTGCCGGGCTGCGACCTGACCTGCGGCGTTTCCTAGCCACCACTTGCCACCCGTCGCTGTCCTGGTTGTGGGGGGGGGGGGGGGGGTGCGGATGGCGGGAGGCTGGTGCTGAGCTTCGTCGCTCGCTGGTGTTGAAAGCGATTTGATTCTTTTTCAAGTTTTCCCAGTCTATGCACGTTCTGAGAGAAGCATTATGCTTTCCAATAGCGGTGAGCAGCCTGGTGGCCCCAAGCCTGATTTGATTTGTGCATTTAAATCACTAATTTTCTCTTGCATTGATTCACTGTACACACTGGAGAGAGAGAGAGAGAGAGAGAGAGAGAGAGAGAGTTGCGCCATTCTCATCGGCCAATGTCAAGGTCAATCTCTCTCTCTCTCTCTCTCTCTCTCTCTCTCTCTCTCTCTCTCTTTTTATTTAAACATAGGCACATGTATACTATTTACATACCCAAAGGTGCACTGTCGTGTGCTGCCTATTCAAAGGGCAGAATAAAATCTATATAAAAAATAACTACATAAACTATAAAAAATATATATACTATAAGAGAGAGAGAGAGAGAGAGAGAGAGAGAGAGAGAGTTACGTCATTCTCATCGGCCAATGTCAAGGTTAATCTCTCTCTCTCTCTCTCGGAAGGCTCCTAAACGACGCAGTACTTGACACCCGATCAAAAAACGACCCTCAGCCACGTCCCTCCACCCCGCCCGTGTAAATAGACGCCATGCATCGCAACAAACTCGTAACCGTGATCCCGCAAGTACCACCACCTCTATTACCGAGCCTCTAGATAACTTAAAAATACTTAGTTTCAATGCGCGCGCGTAGCCTAAGAAACAAGTTTGATGAGCTGAGATGTCTTGCTCTAACAGAAAATATTGACATAATTGCTATAACCGAAACATTTATCGACACCACAAATATTGATTTAAGTTCCGAATACAACATAGATGGCTACAGACTCTTCAACAAAGATCGAGTAGACCGTAGAGGCGGTGGCGTCGCCCTTTTTGTCAAAAGCTATTTGCAACCCACTGACAAAACACCAAGAGACAGTAACGTTGAACATTTGTGCGTGCGAGTAAACATTGCAAAAGTCAATTTAAATATATCTGTCACCTACAGGCCTCCTGGGCAATCACTCGATGACGACCTTGAAATGTACAGCGTGTTAAGGCAGTCACTTAATAAAAACGACTCACTGATATTAGTAGACTTTAACCTCCCCCATATCGACTGGGCAACACTGTCAGGTACAGAAGGCGAGTCACATAGAATGATTGAATTTCTAGAAGAAAATTATCTAAGCCAAATGGTTTCTGAACCAACTCGACAAAATAACATACTCGACCTTGTTATAACTACCCAAGATAACCTAGTCAGTAATGTCACGGTAGGAGAACACCTCGGTTCTTGCGATCATAAATTAGTGAGCGTCGACATTAGAACTCAAACATCAGTGACTGAAAATAAAGTAAAGGTTCCCAATTTCAAAAGAGCTAACTTCGTAGAAATCCGACAAAAACTAACAGAAATACAACTATCAGATGACGGTAATGTAGAGGAAGCCTGGCTAAGCTTTAAAAATCACTTACTCACTCAGGAGAACACATTCGTTCCCTTGTGCGAGAAGCGAAATAACACTAATAAAAGCCCACCTTGGTTTAATAGCGAAATTAAACACTCAGTCAAGGAGAGAAAATTGTCTTACAGGTTAAAGAAAGAACAAAGCACGCCCGAAAACATTAGACTTTATCATGATGCCAGGCGACGAGTAAAAAGATTAGTATGTCAGGCAAAGCGTAGATATGAAGAAAATATTGCAGCCAACTGTAAAAATAATCCGAAATCCTTCTTCAGTTACATAAACAACAGAAAGGCGATCAGAAGTGGAATTGGACCTTTAACAAACAGCGACGGTGCACTAGTGACTGACAGCCAACACATTGCAAACCTTTTAAACAGTTACTCTTCCTCGGTGTTCAATACTAACAGTCTTCCTCCCACTACCACCAGCACCAGTACTAATGTAAATCTCGAGCATGCATTGCCTAATTTTGAAATAACAACCGATGAAGTCCTTAAAGCTCTCCAATCACTTAAAACAAATAAAAGTCCCGGACCCGATAAAGTATATCCAATACTGCTTAAAGAAACAAAGAGCGAAATACTCTCCTCCCTCACAATCGTATTCAATAAGTCCTTGCGATAGTTTAGTCAGACCCCACTTGGAATATGCGGTACAGTTTTGGTCTCCCCACCATGCAAAGGGCATTGCTAAATTAGGTGTTCAGCATCGGGCAACAAAAATGATCCCTTCCTTGCGTAACAAATCTTACAAAGAAAGGCTTTCCACCCTTAACAAGTTCTCTCTTGAGAAACGTCGCCTCCAAAGAAAACAGATCGAATGTTTTAAAATACTTAATGGTTTCACGAATGTAGACAGAACAAAATTGTTTATGATCGATAACACTTTGCGAACGAGGAACAATGGCATAAAACTCAAGTGTAGACCAGTAAATTCAGACTGCACCAAATTTTTCTTCACCAACGTTGTAGTGCGAGAATGGAATAAGCTCCCACCTTCAGTGGTCCAGTGTAACACGACTGACTCCTTTAAAAACAAGCTCGACCGTCACTTCCTTCAACTTAATATTAACTAGAGTAGAAATGCAACGTTTTGGAGCCTTCTGTAGAATCACTTAGGTTTAAGGACAGACCACCTAGTCTGGACCATGGGGTCTTTGTGGTCTGATTTTCTATGTAAATCTATGTAAATTCTCTCTCTCTCTCTCTCTCTGCATCTAAGAGAGAGAGAGAGAGAGAGAGAGAGAGAGAGAGAGAGAGAGAGAACAAGGCAGAGAGGGAGGAAGGCAAGGTATTGAGGGGAAGAGAGGGGAAGGAGGGAGGCAGCAGCCAATCAGAAGGTATCAAAGCGTGACGTCACAGCAGGGGGTGGGGCTAGCCCAAGGCCTACAAGGTCCTTGGCTAGCCTCCGCGCAACAAAATCCTAACAACATTTCGTAAATATGCGCCCCGCCCGCGCCCCGCGGGGCCCGCGGCCAGGCGCCAGGCGGGAAGTGTTGCCAACTCGCACATATTTTTGGTACATGTTCATTCTTTAGGGTGACCAGACGTCCCCGTTTTCCGGGACAGTCCCCGTTTTCAATGACCTGTCCCCGGCTACTGCTGTCCCCGGAAATGTTCCCGGTTTTCACTGTGACTGAAAGATCCGAAAAAAAAAAAATAACGAATATGTTGACCAAACTATACATATAGTTGCGCACCGTACTACTAGCACTGTACAGTGTACAGTGTATATAACTAAGGAAATGATAAACAGCTTTGCACGGCATAATTTGCGAGATTGCCTTCCAAGAACATAAAAATTGTTAATCAATTGAATTTTTATTCAATTCCTTTGCAATTTAGGATAAATAGGGTGAGATAAACTTTTGAATGCTGCTTTATGAATGGTAAGGGCAGTGTCCCCGTTTTAGTTTTTCAGTGACAAAAACATTACATGGTTTTCCGAAAATGTCCATGGATTTTGTCTCAGAAATCTGGTCACCTTATCATTCTTGTATGATCGAACATATACTGTAACGTTCTAGACTGTACTGTTCGGTATATATATAGGAGAAGAGGGCGAGATGAGTCAGACACAGTCATAGTAAGTCATACTCAGCTAGTGGTCAGTGAAAAGTCAGAGTGAATTTGTACTAAGGAGGAATATTAAACTACAGAAGCTGTGCAAGGTGTTTTACATATCTCCCTTCTACGGAGTCTCCTGACGGCGACACGGAACCCAAGTAACACGTCCGGCATAACAATATATTAATTTTGCACCTATTATTATTTCACGTAATAGCAGACTAGATTATGAGACTAGATTATGAGTCCACATCTTTTCCAGAAAACTCTTCATGGCGTCTATAATTCTCTCATTTGCTTCACCACTCAGTACCAGCAGCAGCAGCATCCATTCCCTCTCCGTTCTTGCAATCCTCCCATTCACATCCCAGCCCATCTCACTCAGTGCCACCCTCATCATCTCCGTCCTTGCTCTCTGGTACCTCCCACACACCAGTATCACATGCACGACAGTTTCATCCACACCCCTGTCACACATCTGACACACTTTGCTGCGGGATTCAGACCACCTGCATGTAATTTCTTGCATTCGCATTCATACACTGCGCTCGAGCTTGGAAGAGATCACCACCCAGACTTCCATCATACCAGCTGACACACTGCGGGGCTTCCTTTTCCCTGTACACTCTTTCGCTCCATCGCATGTTTCCTCCTCCTCAGACCGTCACCTTTCACTGCACTGTCTATCTCTCTCTTCCACTTTCTCACATCCCATTCTAGACCCTCACTGTTTCTGTCAGTCACCTTCTATTCAGAGAAACGCCTCCCTTCCTCTCTGCTCATCCACCTTACTCGCATACCACTGTCACCAACCATTCTCATGCAGTTCTTAATCCATCTGCTCTCATGCATGCACACTCCACAATTAAGTAGATAAACCTTCCGTGCCAGTATTGCATCATCCATTAGTTCCTGTCCAACTTTGTATTCATAGGGTAGCCTTGCTATATCCTCTGCCGCCCCCCCACCGATATCGTTGCCAGCTCGTTACCATAGCGTTTAATCATCAAATTATTATAGTTGACGATCATTATAGCACTTTCGCAGGTCTTGACGAATCGCAGTAACATTGTGAGCTGTCCTCGTTCACTGTGACTGGCGTTTTTTCTGTTTTTGTTTCCCTTGACCCTGTTTTTGTGGCCCTTGTGGATTTGTTCCCTGTTTTTGTTGCCTTGTTCCCTTGTTTCCTGTTTTTGTTGCCTTGTTCCCTTGTTTCCTGTTTTTGTTGCCTTGTTCCCTTGTTTCCTGTTTTTGTTGCCTTGTTCCCTTGTTCCCTGTTTTTGTTGCCTTGTTCCCTTGTTTCCTGTTTTTGTTGCCTTGTTCCCTTGTTTCCTGTTTTTGTTGCCTTGTTCGCTTGTTTCCTGTTTTTGTTACCTTGTTCCCCTGTTTCCTGTTTTTCTTGCCTTGTTCCCTTGTTTCCTGTTTTTGTTGCCTTGTTCCCTTGTTTCCTGTTTTTGTTGCCTTGTTCCCCTGTTTCCTGTTTTTGTTGCCTTGTTCCCTTGTTTCCTGTTTTTGTTGCCTTGTTCCCTTGTTTCCTGTTTTTGTTGCCTTGTTCCCTTGTTTCCTGTTTTTGTTGCCTTGTTCCCTTGTTTCCTGTTTTTGTTCCCTTGTTTCCTGTTTTTGTTGCCTTGTTCCCTTGTTTCCTGTTTTTGTTGCCTTGTTCCCTTGTTTCCTGTTTTTGTTCCCTTGTTTCCTGTTTTTGTTGCCTTGTTCCCTTGTTTCCTGTTTTTGTTGCCTTGTTCCCTTGTTTCCTGTTTTTGCTCCCTTGTTTCCTGTTTTTGTTGCCTTGTTCCCTTGTTTCCTGTTTTTGTTGCCTTGTTCCCTTGTTTCCTGTTTTTGTTCCCTTGTTTCCTGTTTTTGTTCCCTTGTTTCCTGTTTTTGTTGCATTGTTCCCTTGTTTCCTGTTTTTTTTCCCTTGTTTCCTGTTTTTGTTTCCTTGTTCCCTTGTTCCGTGTTTTTGTTGGGTTGTTCCCTTGTTTCCTGTTTTTGTTCCCTTGTTTCCTGTTTTTGTTGCCTTGTTCCCTTGTTTCCTGTTTTTGTTGCCTTGTTCCCTTGTTTCCTGTTTTTGTTCCCTTGTTCCCTTGTTCCCTGTTTTTGTTGCCTTGTTCCCTTGTTTCCTGTTTTTGTTGCCTTGTTCCCTTGTTTCCTGTTTTTGTTGCCTTGTTCCCTTGTTTCCTGTTTTTGTTCCCTTGTTCCCTTGTTTCCTGTTTTTGTTGCCTTGTTCCCTTGTTTCCTGTTTTTGTTGCCTTGTTCCCTTGTTTCCTGTTTTTGTTCCCTTGTTCCCTTGTTTCCTGTTTTTGTTGCCTTGTTCCCTTGTTTCCTGTTTTTGTTGCCTTGTTCCCCTGTTTCCTGTTTTTGTTCCCTTGTTTCCTGTTTTTGTTGCCTTGTTTCCTGTTTTTGTTGCCTTGTTCCCCTGTTTCCTGTTTTTGTTCCCTTGTTCCCTGTTTTTGTTGCCTTGTTTCCTGTTTTTGTTGCCTTGTTCCCTTGTTTCCTGTTTTTGTTCCCTTGTTTCCTGTTTTTGTTGCCTTGTTCCCTTGTTTCCTGTTTTTGTTGCCTTGTTCCCTTGTTTCCTGTTTTTGTTGCCTTGTTCCCTTGTTTCCTGTTTTTGTTGCCTTGTTCCCTTGTTTCCTGTTTTTGTTGCCTTGTTCCCTTGTTTCCTGTTTTTGTTGCCTTGTTCCCTGTTTCCTGTTTTTGTTGCCTTGTTCCCTGTTTCCTGTTTTTGTTGCCTTGTTCCTTTGTTTCCTGTTTTGTTGCCTTGTTCCCTGTTTCCTTTTTGTTGCCTTGTTCCCTGTTACCTGTTTTGGTTGCCTTTTTCCCTTGTTTCCTGTTTTTGTTGCCTTGTTCCCTGTTTCCTGTTTTTGTTGCCTTGTTCCCTGTTTCCTGTTTTTGTTGCCTTGTTCCCCTGTTTCCTGTTTTTGTTGCCTTGTTCCCCTGTTTCCTGTTTTTGTTGCCTTGTTCCCCTGTTTCCTGTTTTTGTTGCCTTGTTCCCTTGTTTCCTGTTTTTGTTGCCTTGTTCCCCTGTTTCCTGTTTTTGTTGCCTTGTTCCCTTGTTTCCTGTTTTTGTTGCCTTGTTCCCCTGTTTCCTGTTTTTGTTGCCTTGTTCCCCTGTTTCCTGTTTTTGTTGCCTTGTTCCCCTGTTTCCTGTTTTTGTTGCCTTGTTCCCCTGTTTCCTGTTTTTGTTGCCTTGTTCCCTTGTTTCCTGTTTTTGTTGCCTTGTTCCCTTGTTTCCTGTTTTTGTTGCCTTGTTGCCTGTTTCCTGTTTTTTGTTGCCTTGTTCCCCTGTTTCCTGTTTTTGTTGCCTTGTTCCCTGTTTCCTGTTTTTGTTGCCTTGTTCCCTTGTTTCCTGTTTTTGTTGCCTTGTTCCCTTGTTTCCTGTTTTTGTTGCCTTGTTCCCCTGTTTCCTGTTTTTGTTGCCTTGTTCCCTTGTTTCCTGTTTTTGTTGCCTTGTTCCCTTGTTTCCTGTTTTTGTTGCCTTGTTCCCTTGTTTCCTGTTTTTGTTGCCTTGTTCCCTTGTTTCCTGTTTTTGTTGCCTTGTTCCCTTGTTTCCTGTTTTTGTTGCCTTGTTCCCTTGTTTCCTGTTTTTGTTGCCTTGTTCCCCTGTTTCCTGTTTTTGTTGCCTTGTTCCCTTGTTTCCTGTTTTTGTTCCCTTGTTTCCTGTTTTTGTTGCCTTGTTCCCTTGTTTCCTGTTTTTGTTGCCTTGTTCCCTTGTTTCCTGTTTTTGTTGCCTTGTTCCCTTGTTTCCTGTTTTTGTTGCCTTGTTCCCTTGTTTCCTGTTTTTGTTACCTTGTTCCCTTGTTTCCTGCTTTTGTTCCCTTGTTTCCTGTTTTTGTTGCCTTGTTCCCCTGTTTCCTGTTTTTGTTACCTTGTTCCTTTGTTTCCTGTTTTTGTTGCCTTGTTCCCTTGTTTCCTGTTTTTGTTGCCTTGTTCCCTTGTTTCCTGTTTTTGTTGCCTTGTTCCCTTGTTTCCTGTTTTTGTTGCCTTGTTCCCTTGTTTCCTGTTTTTGTTGCCTTGTTCCCTTGTTTCCTGTTTTTGTTGCCTTGTTCCTTTGTTTCCTGTTTTTGTTGCCTTGTTCCCTTGTTTCCTGTTTTTGTTGCCTTGTTCCCTTGTTTCCTGTTTTGTTACCTTGTTCCTTGTTTCCTGTTTTTGTTGCCTTGTTCCCTTGTTTCCTGTTTTTGTTGCCTTGTTCCTTGTTTCCTGTTTTGTTACCTTGTTCCTTGTTTCCTGTTTTTGTTCCCTTGTTCCTTGTTTCCTTTTTTTGTTGCCTTGTTCCCCTGTTTCCTGTTTTTGTTACCTTGTTCCTTTGTTTCCTGTTTTTGTTGCCTTGTTCCTTTGTTTCCTGTTTTTGTTGCCTTGTTCCCTTGTTTCCTGTTTTTGTTCCCTTGTTTCCTGTTTTTGTTGCCTTGTTCCCTTTTTGCTGTTTTTTGTTCCTTGTTCCCTTGTTTCCTGGTTTTGTTTGCTTTGTCCCTTGTTTCCTGTTTTTGTTACCTTGTTCCCTTGTTTCCTGTTTTTGTTGCCATGTTCCCTTGTTTCCTGTGTTTGTTACCTTGTTCCCTTGTTTCCTGTTTTTGTTGCCTTGTTCCCTTGTTTCCTGTTTTTGTTGCCTTGTTTCCTGTTTTTGTTGCCTTGTTCCCTTGTTTCCTGTTTTTGTTGCCTTGTTTCCTGTTTTTGTTGCCTTGTTCCTTTGTTTCCTGTTTTTGTTGCCTTGTTTCCTGTTTTTGTTGCCTTGTTCCTTTGTTTCCTGTTTTTGTTGCCTTGTTCCCTTGTTTCCTGTTTTTGTTGCCTTGTTTCCTGTTTTTGTTGCCTTGTTTCCTGTTTTTGTTGCCTTGTTCCCTTGTTTCCTGTTTTTGTTGCCTTGTTCCCTTGTTTCCTGTTTTTGTTGCCTTGTTCCCTTGTTTCCTGTTTTTGTTGCCTTGTTCCCTTGTTTCCTGTTTTTGTTGCCTTGTTCCCTTGTTTCCTGTTTTTGTTCCCTTGTTCCCTTGTTTTTGTTGCCTTGTTCCCTTGTTTCCTGTTTTTGTTGCCTTGTTCCCTTGTTTCCTGTTTTTGTTGCCTTGTTCCCTTGTTTCCTGTTTTTGTTGCCTTGTTCCCTTGTTTCCTGTTTTTGTTGCCTTGTTCCATTGTTTCCTGTTTTTGTTGCCTTGTTCCCTTGTTTCCTGTTTTTGTTGCCTTGTTCCCTTGTTTCCTGTTTTTGTTGCCTTGTTCCCTTGTTTCCTGTTTTTGTTGCCTTGTTCCCTTGTTTCCTGTTTTTGTTCCCTTGTTTCCTGTTTTTGCTCCCTTGTTCCCCTGTTTCCTGTTTTTGTTGCCTTGTTCCTTTGTTTCCTGTTTTTGTTGCCCTTGAGCTGCTTCCACTGCTGTAAAAAAATATTCGTACTCCCAAGAGAAGCTACGAAACGCTACAAACAGCCAACGATGCACTACAATAGCCTACTCAACGTTGCCAAGCACCTTTAATGTACCTAGTATAAGCTATGTTACTTTTTGCGGCCCTGCGATAATTTTTTATATTTTCAGTCATGTTAAAGGAAAATAGATCCCAGCCATGATCAGTGCGACTCTATCATTTACTGAGGCTAAAGGGGCTGTTACACTGGGCAAATTTTCCGTGGATCTTCAGTCAAACCATGATTTCCGCTGGCGTGGTTCTCATTTGTTTCTTGTTATTGTTGCTGATGATGATGATTAGTAATACCGTCGTCCTTTGGTGAAATCTACCGTAGCTTTGGAAGATCGCGGACACGTCAGAAAACCACGGAAATAGGAGAAACACGCCAGCGGAAATCGTGGTTTGACTGAAGATCCACGGAAAATTTGTTCAGTGTAATAGCCCCTTATATTCTCAGAAGCCTTCGACTCTCATAACATATATATACAAAGGCAACAAACGGGATGAGTCAGGTCTCGTTATATTTTTTTCACGTTCATGGCGCAGAAGTCTCGTCAAACTATCACTATATAGGCTCATAAAACTATCCATGAAAATACCTGCAACAACCTTATCATTCCTCCTCTTCTTAGATCTACCTCTTGCTCTTCCTATTCATATTTGTCTCAGTTTCCGCTTTCCTCCTCGTCCTCTTCCATTTCCTCCTCCTCCTCCTCCTCCTCCTCTTCCTCCTAAATCAAATGAGGGCAAGCAAGCCACACAATGTTTGAGAATATGGGGCCACATTTTTAAGCATTTCGTCGACCAAGCACATATATTAGTTATTTTGACAAGGCTTTCGTAGAGGTGTGGGGCATTTCCATGGGCAGTTTTATCCCCCTGGTGGTACTCTGACAAAATCTCTGCACCATGAACATAAGGAAGCACTCATGGGGAAGTGTTTAACCTTTTTCTTGGCCTTTAGAAATGACTGATGTAAGAAAAGGTGATTGATAGTTTATTGTTGCAAGTAAACAACAAAGGAGAAGGGAGGAGCATGCCATCCCAACCCCCAGGCAGTACAGAGTGTGATTATACAACTAAGGATACATGTGGAAGTAGCACCAGGAAACTAAAATGATACAATGGTAAGGAAGCGTCTAAGAATACCGACCATGGACCGCGATCCGAAGTGTTCCGAACATAATGGCAAAGGGGTTTCGAAACGCATGTCGTGTAGAGCGAATCGGGATTGCTCGCCACGGATTTCCGAATTGTTTATTTCCGGGAAGATCAGGAGTGGTTGATGGACTGACTGATTGAGGTTTATTGTTGCAGATAATTACAACAAGGGAGATGAGAGGCCATGCCATCCCATCCCCCAGACAAGACATTATTATAACATGTATCTTACAAAATGATAGAAAAATACATATAAATACTTCATGTAAAACATTTCTAGTCACAGCCATCAGAGGTCAACAGTTAAATAAATAAATAAATACTGAGTAACATTAATACTGATAACCCATCAGTAGGAGGCAGCCACACACTGCATCAGTAGGGATGGGCAAAAGTGGGGTGGTCTCTTAGAATGGTTGGGGGAACATCTTTATTTACGAGCCAGCTGACCATTTCCGCAACATCATAGTGACCCCGTGGTCTGTAAGGTGCCACCAAGGGACATTCCAGTACATAATGATCCAGGGTGTGGCCCCCCGGCCTGTGATCAGGAGTGGAAATGTAAAATAATTCTAGGGTAAGGGATTGTTAAAGATTGTCTGCGAAACCGACGATTTTTCGGAGGCTTTAGAGTGGAAATATAACGTAATTCTGAGGTAAGTGAACAGTTCGAGATTGTTTAAGAGGTGAAACTGAAGAGGTAATTAGACATAAGGTGTGTTGAAGAGAAAAGATTGGGAGAGTATGAGGAGATAAGAGAGACATTTGAGGAGAAAGAAGTAAAGTTGGGGTGCATATGCAATTGCTACACGTGGCCTCAGCGCTTAGCCCCTCGCATTAGCCTTTCAGCCTGTGGTGGATAAGAACCCAACAAAAGGAGCTACAGAAAAGTGCTGGCGAATGTCTGAGAGAGAGAGAGAGAGAGAGAGAGAGAGAGAGAGAGAGAGAGAGAGAGAGAGAGAGAGATAACAATAATGATGATAATAATAGTAGCAAAAGTAATTAATGGGAGACCACGATCTGGGTTGTCACCGTGATATCGTGTGTGTGTGTGTGTGTGTGTGTGTGTGTGTGTGTAAGGGAAGGGAGGGCATCAGTGTGGGACAGACCACCTTCCTCTCAGCATCTCATCCTCCTCCTGGTCCTCCTCCTCTTCCTCCTCCTCCTCCTCCTCTTCCCGAGTTCTCCCTCATCATTCCTCCTCTTCTTAGATCTACCTCTTGCTGTTCCTATTCATATTTGTCTCAGTTTTCGCTTTCCTCCTCGTCCTCTTCCTCTTCCTTTTCCTCCTACTCCTCCTCTTCCTCCTAAACTTATATATTAGCGATTTATCGCGTTTAATTTTTTGTGTGTTCTGGTTCCTTGGTAAGTAACTTTTACTTGTGTATTGTTGATGTATTATTATTATTATTATTAGTAGTAGTAGTAGTAGTAGTAGTAACAGTGGTAGTAATAGTAGTAGTAATGGTGGTAGTAGTAGTAGTAGTAGTAGTAGTAACGATGGTGGTAGTAGCAGTTGTTGTTGTTACACCAGAAGTTGTTGGTGCCAGCGCCTTGTGGTTCACCTCGGGGACAGAGTTTACTTCCAAAGGGTTCATCGTGCTTGGAAATGGTGACCTACACTCGTACTTTTAATCCAGCGATGACGTCATTATGTAATTCAGCCCGCAGTCTGCCTTGCTCGCTGATAATACTTTCAACCTAATTGAATCTCGCTTATTTTTCTTTTTAAATCAATAATTTCTTACTGTATCCTGTCAGTTGGCCAGACATTACCTGTTGTGATGGTCTATCTTTTACTTTTCCTCATGTATCATTAATTTTCTTTCTTAGGTGTTCGACTACAGATTTTTTGATACATTGTATTTGAACCCTTCCTACCCAACATTGCGTTAACCACTACTGCCCATTTATTACCTTCGGCCTATAGCGCCAGTAGACTCTTCTGAGGAGGAGGAGGAGGAGGAGAGTGATGACTGAAAATTTTGTGAATGGTAGAGTGGATGTGTTGTGAGCGCGTGAAACACATTTTCGAGGAACTGGTGTGAGTGATGGTAGAGAGGGTACGTGGGAGGGTGTGCCTGGGGGGGTTGTATGGATGGGGATGGATGGGAAGTATAGAGGCAGGAGTAAGGAAGGATGTGCTATTGTGATGTCTGAAAGAGTGTGGAATGGTGTGACTGATTATGGTTGGACGGGATCAAGAATTGTGTGGGTGAAAGGAAAAGTA
>NC_066557.1:4154537-4217037 GCF_024679095.1 Eriocheir sinensis
TCCTACGTGTTCGAGATGGTGGTCCCGCCCCACTGGTGCCACGTGCCTGGTCGGGAAAACACGACGCTCACGCCGGACGAGTGGAAGAGCCTCACCATACCGCCAATGTAAGTGTAAGTGAAGATGTTACGTCCCCTCTTTCCCCCCTCCCTCTGCCACTCACTACACTTCACCACGCCCCTAACCCTCCACCTTCAGGCGTTACGTATTTGAACGGCTCCTATATATTAACCCGTCCGCTGCGATTGTCATGGATTTGGCCTTCAGTGGTAGCCTGGTAATATATATAGTCCCATGTCTCTCTCTCCCTCTGTGGTGGATACTGGAGTGTTCCCATGTGGTATTGGTGTGCTTGATATCTCCTCCCAGGGTGCAGGACTTTACACTTTTCTTCATTGAATTATAGCAGCCACTTTTTGTTCCATTCCTGTAGCTTGGTGAGGTCTGCTTGTAGGAAATCCGCAGTCAAGGGGTTGACAGAAGTGACGGGCGCATAGAAAAGGTTAATGAAGTGTGAAGGTCATGTGTGTGTTGGAGTGTCTAAGGCATCATGAAAAGTTGGTGTTCAGTTTGTATTTTATGAGTTTATTATCTTTTGTTGTTTCACGCGTTGTATTTTCACTTTCCGCATCCAGTTCTTATTTCGTGAGTCCAGTTCTCGTTTTGTTCGTTTACCTTTCTGCTTTACGGGTTCACTTTTCACTTCGCGTTTATTTTTTATTTCATGTATCATTTTGCGCTTCGAGTTTCGCACAATAATTTATCGTGTAGCTGATGATTTTATTGCGCGTTCAAATCTCGCTCTGTTTGTTCAACTCTTGTTTCGCAACTTAATTTCTCGAGTCTCGCGTCCAGATGATATTGTTACTTCGTTTTTCGTTTCGCGTGCTCATTTCTCGCTTCGTGGGGCGCACCCAACACCACCGTAGGCGATCCAGGATTCAGGACGTTTCTTAAGGTAGAGGAGGTAACGTTGTAATTGTATTTCGTAAAGAATCCTTATAACCAAAAACTAACTAAAATTATGAGTATTCTTTTTTCTTGAACACAACATTGAATAAACGACAGAACAATAATATGAAAATACGTATAGCCACCGTTGCTAGATTGTCGTACTCAGAGCATAGTATATACCGGTTACTGACGCCTAACTATTGCCAAGAAACATCAGAATTTAGCTCTTTAAACGATAACTATAAATTTGTTTCGTTATTGGAGCCCAGAAGACAGCTTGGGGTAGGAAGTCGGGAAATATAATCAGCTGAGTACGACAATCTGGCAACGTTGAGACTGCAGCCCGCAGGCCCCAGGCAGCAGGCCCGCCATTTTGCGGGTATCAGATACTTGCAAAAAAGAAATAGCATATTTTTACTGCGCAAAGCAGGTGATCTCACTTACTGTGACTTCGTGAGCTTTCATATTTATCTATTTTGTGTATATTTCATGGAGGCAAAACTTAAATTACTTGTTTCATTTTTACTAGTGACACGAATTTGTGACTGTTTATCACAATAGAATTTCACTCTAATAAGTGAATCAGACCCCACAGAAATATCACCAGTGTGTGTATGAATGAATGCAACGATAAGCACATACTTTGATTTAACTCTAGGATGTCTCGTGGATCTTTAATAAATAAAAACAAAATATCCGGATAGGCTACTCTTTAGCCCGTTACCTTCAATGGCCCCCAAAACAGTCCCCCCGCCAAGTTTGTACCCCACATTTGGTGATGTTAGGTGCGCCTATTCTCGTTTCGTGCCTCTAATTCTAGTTCCACATATTGATATCCCGCTTGACACAATTCTCTTCTTGCGTGTCTTGTTTCCTGTTGTGCATGCATTTTTTTATACGTTATTTTTAGTTTGGTTCATCTGGTCTTTATTTTGTGCATTCCGCTTTACTTCTGTGCGTTCAATTCTCTTTCGGTGCGTTGCTTTATAGTGTACAGATCCAGCCCGTGTTCATCCAGCCATCCATCTGTTTTCCTTCCCAGAGAGGGATCGTCCGACAAATACGCGAGCTGCCTGATGTACGACGGCTTCTGGGAGGTTGAGAACGATAGCTACATCTACACCATCACTAATACTACTTCGGGTGAGTCACGTTCAGTAAATCATAGGCGAACAGGAACTTATAGGCTACTCCTGGTCTCCCTCTTCTTGTTCTCGTTTTATTGCTGCAGTCCGACTCAGCCATGAAGTCAGTTTGGGCGGGGCCCGCTCGGGAATTCCTTGGCTATAGTGCTGCCAAATCTTAAGGGGCTATTCCAATGGGCAAATTTTCCGTGGATCTTCAGTCAAACCACGATTTCCGCTGGCGTGGTTCTCATTTGTTTCTTGTTATTGCTGCTGATGATGATGGTGAGTAATACCGTCGTCCTTCGCTGAAATCTATCGTTGCTTTGGAAGATCGTGGACACGTCAGAAAACCACGGAAATATGAGAACCACGCCAGCGGAAATCGTGGTTTGACTGAAGATCCACGGAAAATTTGCCCAGTGTAATAGCCTCTTTATCTAATGTGTAGGGGAGGAGGTGGGAATATGGACCAGGGTGGTAACATGAACCAGGCCATATCTCAGAACCTAAGTGCTGCTGTAACTTGGTAACTGACTTTAAACATAACATTAGATCCCCATAAGCCTCCAAAGTGCTTCTAGAGTCACTTGCTCGAGGTGCGTCGCTCTGAGGGGCAATTATTTAATTCTTGCTCAGTGAAACTTTTTTTTAGTTAAGATTCAAAACCTGTTTTCCTATATTAAGTAATAAATATGGACTCTGGTATATAGTGTGTTGATTAGTCATAAGATCACTTGTTAAACTGACGTAGTTAGTTTTTCGGAAAAACAAATTAGCTTAGAATTTCTGTTAACTAATCATGAAAATGTCGTGAGGTGGTGATATGGACCAGCATGTTTCATGTCACGGGTTCAGTGAGTGGCGCGCCGGGGACGGACTCATCTCACGTCTTGTGTAGCGGCTGTGAAACTGATTTTTCCATTTGTGACTTCTGTTTTTAAACTTTCCTTTTCACTGTAAAAGTCTTATTTATGTATTCACAAAAAGGAATATATTATTTTGTTATTTTATAAATTGTTCCATATTAGCACCCCACTTGTTCCATACTACCACCCCAATTTCCACGACCCACTTTGGATCTTCTTGAATAAAATCCCGTAGCATTTGAATGATTTATTTTTTCTCACTATAACTCTGAGTGTGTTAATGATTGACTTTTTAATGCCTGTTGTGCACCCCCCGCCGCAGCCGCGAAATAGCTCCCAGGGAGGTTCAACTTGCTTACTGTTTCTGTATTTCACTCACCGTTCACCAAGATCACAAGTGGACAAACTAGAACAAATGCAGGCACATTAATGTTTTCCTGCTGTGTATTCCCCCAGTGTGCATGCGTATTGAACAGCAGAGCGACTTATTTCTGCGAGGAGATATTTCTCGCAACACCGGCCCGAGTAATGGATCGCCGCCGCCATGTCCCGTCCTGCGCTGCGCATCTCCATCGCCCCACGCTGCGTGCTGAATGAATTTAAACTAACCAACCCTAACTTTGCGTAACCTACTTAATGGGAGGACTTTGCCACCCCCCCTCGACCCCCTTCTATTTTCCGGAATTGGGGACTATAAAAGGATCCATGTTGTAAGTATTAACTTCGCCAGAGGTGGTTACCCTCTCGTGAATGTTATCCCTCATTTCTTCCTTTTTGGTACTTCCACATCCTATTTTTCCACCATTGCCACATTTCTATCTTCCCTTTCCCATGCCCACATTTAACTACGTCCTTTTCTACTTTACTCTATAATTCTCCTTTTCCTCGTCATATCTCTTCGGTCTTCTCATTCTTTTTCCCCATTTCCACATTCCTGTCCTTCCTTTCCCATGCCCACATTAATTACATTCTTTTCCACACCCATTTCTCCCTTTTTCCCACATTCAGTCCTCGTCTCCACATCACATCCCTTCGGTGCCTTATTTCTCCCTCCGCCTCCGTCTCCTCCCCTCCAGAGTGCGTCCACGGCTGGGAGTACGACAGGAGCCAGTTCTCGGAGACGTTTCCTTCAGAGGTGGACTGGGTGTGTACCTACAAGGACTACGCCCCCCACACCCTCTCCATCAATGTCGTGGGCCGCGCGTTGGGCACCCTCCTCCTGCCTCTGTTAGCGGATAACTAGTAAGCACTGGCACTAAGCAGCGTTACTCATACTCGTACTCAGAAGAAGATGGCATCAGACCGCAAAACTATCGTACCCACACAGATTATATTCAGCTCAAGTTATTGTTAAAGCCGTTAACTATTGATGTTTTTTCCTGGTAGTTGTGGGTCAGAAACGGGAAAATACAACGTGAATAGAGGATTGGTTGACCTTAGTGCTGGTGGTGAAGGCTGCTTTGTGTGTGTGTGTGTGTGTGTGTGTGTGTGTGTGTGTGTGTGTGTGTGTGTGTGTGTGTGTGTCTTAAGTTTTTTTTCTTTTTTACTGCAGAGAAAACAGCTCAAAGACAAGAAACAAAAAAGAAAACAAAAAAAAGCCCGCTAATTTGTGCTTATTTCATTTTTCTACTTCCACATCCTATTTGTCCACCATTCCACATTACTATCTTCCCTTTCCCATTCCCACATTTAGCTACGTCCTTTTCTACAATGATTTCGCTCCCCCTTTTACTCTATAATTCTCCTTTTCCTCGTCATATCTACTACTACTACTACTACTACTACTGTTGCTGCTACTTGCGTGTTTCTCCCTTTTCTACTTATTTTCTTTCGTTTCCTCAGCATCGGGCGGCGGCGCATGTTCTTCCTGGCGGTGGGGACGTACGTGGTCTTCACTATTCCGCTGCACTGGATATACTCCGCCCCGCTCACCTTCTTATTCCGCTTCCTCAACGGGATCGGCTACGAGACCAACTACTTGATGCCCTACGTCATTAGTAAGTCACGAAAATTTTGGGGGGGTGGGGGTGGGGACGAAATTGGGTAGAGTGGTTAAGGATACGAAATTGGGCTGGTTGGGCTAGAAAATTGGGGTGGTTGGGCTAGAATATTGGGCTGGTTGAGCTAGAGAATAGGGTTATAGGTTGATTGGGCTGGAAATTTGGACTGAAAGGTTGGTTGGACTAGAAAATTGGACTAGGGTGGATTAGAGAAAATTGGGCTGTTTGGGCTAGAAAATTGGGCTGCTTGGGCTAGAAAATTGGGCTGCTTGGGCTAGAAAATTGGGCTGGTTGGGCTAGAAAATTGAGTTATTGGTTGATTGGGCTGGAAATTTGGACTGAAGGGTTCGTTGGATTAGAAAATTGGACTAAGGTTGGATTAGAGGAAACTGGGCTGTTTGGGCTAGATTTTTTTTTTTTTTTTTTTCATCGGGGAATGGAACAAAACTACATGCCCTCCCTTACCTTACATTTTAGCATCTTTACAACAACAACAACAACAACATCAACATCAACATCATCATCATCAACAACAACAATAACTACTACTACTACTACTACTACTACTACTTGCGTCATTAATTATATTCAAAACACTACCAGATGTTCCTACAAATACTTATCCACAATGTAGTGCCATGTGTTGACAGAATAACAATATCACCATTATCACCATCGTTATCATCATCATCATCATCATCATCATCACCAGTGTCATCATCGCCATTGTTTTCTCCTCATTTCCATCCCTTCATCTTTTCGTCACCTCCTCCTCCACTATCCCCATCATCATCATCATCATCATCATATCTCTTCCTCCTATCGGCACCCCTACCATCATCATCATCACTATCATATCCTCCTTCCCTTCCCATTACTGTCTTTCACAACCCCCATCACCATTTCCTTTCCCCCCTTACCCTCCATCCTGCTCCGGCAAAGGCTCTAATTTCGTCTCTCCACCTGGTTCTCTGCCTGACGCCATTGTACTCCATCCTGCTTCGGCGAAGGTTATAATTCCATCTCTATATCTGGTTTTCTCTCTGATGTTAGTGTTTTTCATCCTGCTTCGGCAAAGGTTAAAGTTCCATCCCTCTATCCAGTTCTCTATCTGATGTTATTGTGTTTCATCCTGTTCCGGCAAAGGTTATAATTCCATCTCTATATCTGGTTTTCTCTCTGATGTTAGTGTATTTCATCCTGCTTCGGCAAAGGTTATAACTCTATCCCTCTATCTAGTTCTCTATTTGATGTTATTGTGTTTCATCCTGCTTCGGCAAAGGTTATAACTCTATCCCTCTATCTAGTTCTCTATTTGATGTTATTGTGTTTCATCCTGTTCCGGCAAAGGTTATAATTTCAACTCACCACTTAATTCTCCATCAAATGTTAGAGTGCTCCATTCTATTTCAACAAAGGTTTTTCTCCATTTCTCCACCTCGTTCTTTGTCTGACGTTGTTGCACGCCATTCTACTCTCAGTCGCATCCCTCCACTGGTTTCCCTATCTGCCGTGACTCCTACAATTCCGAGGTTCCCGTTTTGTTACTTGGGTTGTCAATGTTTACTAACTCTACGGTCATGACATGCTCAATTTCACTTCCTAGTCCCCCAACCTTCGTCTGTTCCCAAACTTACGATGCTTACCTACTCTCTCTGTTTCTCTCTCTCCGCCATGTACCTCACCACAGCTTCCCTTCCTCCCACAGTGATGGAGATTATCCCGCCCTCCCGCCGTGACCTCGTGGTGATGATGACCTTCGTGTCCTGGACCGTGGGCATCTGCATCACCTCCGTCGTGGCCTGGCTGGTGGGCAACTGGAGGCCGCTTAACATCCTCACCATCGTCCCCTTCGTCTGCCTCTTCGCTTATTGGAGGTGAGTGTGTGTGTGTGTGTGTGTGTGTGTGTGTGTGTGTGTGTGTGTGTGTGTGTGTGTCCATTTTCTTTATTCCCTGACACGCCTAGGCCACCTCTTTTGATCCTTTTTTTTAGGAGCAGCGAGTAGCGGGCTTTTTTTTATTATTGTTTACTTTTTTGTGCCCTTGAGCTGTCTCTTTTGTTGTAAAAAAAATATGACCCATAACATCGTATGAGAGTTAAGACAAAGAAAATAATAAACATAACTACAAAGATAATATTCATAATACCAATAACAAAATAAGAGCAAGAATACAAAAAAAAAATAACTACAGTCACAACGCTCACATAGCCTCGGCGCTCATCTCCGTTTCATTAATATCTGTCCGTACATCCCGTTTTCTTTAGGGTGCTGCCTGAGTCCCCACGGTGGTTGCTTTCGAAGGGGAGACTGAGAGAGTGTGCCGACATCTTATTACAGGTAAGTGTGTCTCTGTTTACCTGTCTACCTGCCTGTCTACCTGTCTTTAACGAGGTTCTGGTTTGTGGTGCATGCCTTAGTTCTTTCCGTTCTCACAAGATGGCAGCATTTACGTCACGCCTTTCATTTAACTTTATAATGAGTTCTTAAATGTTAAAGTCTTTGGGGGAACTTCAGAGGTGTGTGTATGTGTGTGTGTGTGTGTGTGTGTGTGTGTGTCCCATATACAACCTATTTACATACATAATATCTGTCCCCATCTTTACTCACTGATGATACACTTACCCACCTACCCCTCCGGACCCCAATCACATACACACGAACACAATGTCATTTGGTCAGTCCTGTGTGGGGGAGGGAAGAAGGGTGTGTAGAAGGGGGGGAGGTGGTGGGTGTGAGGGGAAGGTGGTGGACGTGAGGGTGCATAATGAGGTGAGGCAGTGACCTCTCAAGTAATGGACGGCGGACTCTTTTGATTTTGCGGCGCCCTTGTCATTAAGCAGCGAATTTTGTAAAACCAACCGCTTTGGTGCGGATCGCCATAACTCCCTTATTTCTGTGGCTACATAAATGTTTTTGGTATCAATCGACATCAAAATGAAAAGGCTATATTTTTTAATAAGCGACCGCGCTCAAAATCCGACTCGAAAGGGTAAAAAATCGAATAAATTCGCAAAAAAAACACTGAAAAAAAAACTATTTTTGAGTTCCCAACCTTGAAACCCACTCATTTTTTTGAGAATTTCAAAAATCTTATTTAACAAATAATTTAGCCCTACCAATGTGCTTTCCAATATGATGCATAACATTTCCCTACTCCCAGTAGTTTCGTCGCTAGAGCTCGAAACGTAAACCCTTTTGAGAGCGATTTTGACGAACTCCAGACACTTTGCCGTTTTTGTCTAGTGTGGCATTGCTATTGCCTCTAGAAGGCTGTAAACTCTCTTTCACACACCTATCACCCCTTCCACACACATGCCATTCCCCCCTCCCTCTTTCCCACACCACTCATTCCTTCCCTTCCACAGTTTCATTTTTTTAGCTTTCTCTTTTCCACGGAATCACTCATCCTCTCCTCTTTACCTCAGATCGGCGCTTCCAACGGGGCTTCCAAAGTGTCGCGGGAAGAGGTGGAGGAGGAGTTACGGGCCCTTACCATTCGCCTCCCCCCCAATGAGCCTCTTACTCGGGCCTTCGTGCACCCCAAGTTGAGGCTCCGGGCTATCATGCTTTACGTCTTGTCGTGAGTGGTCGAGGCCTTCGAGGAGAGAATGTCATGGTGTTCAGTTTATTTCCCTACCTTTTTTTCTCTTTCGTATTTTTTTATGTATGTTAACTTTATTTTGCTCTTCATACTCGTTTTATTTTCTTACTGTCCTTGCTCGTGAGTGGTCGAGGCCTTCGAGGAGGGAATGCCGAGGTGTTGAGTTTCTTTCCCTCTCTGTTTTATCTTTTACTCGTTTCTGTTGTGTTTACCCCTTGTTTTCCTGTTGCTCTTTATCCTCTTTTTCCTTTTAGTGTTTATTTCCTTTCTCTTCCATCTTTTACTCGTTTCTGTTGTGTTTACCCCTTGTTTTCCTGTTGCTCTTAATCCTCTTTTTCATCTTCGTGTTTATTTCCTTTCTCTTCCATCTTTTACTCGTTTTTCGTGTGTTTATCTTTCGTTCTCCTTTTGTTCTTCATGTTCGTTCTCTTTTCTTGTGTTTTTCTTGTGCTACGTTTATGAGCCCCACAATGTTGGGAACTAAGTCTATATATACCAAGTCAAGTCACTCTGCTTCAAAACTGTGACCGGTACGCGCAGGAGGCGGTTTTGGGGCGGAGCAGCGGGATGACGTCACTTGGAGCCAAAAAAAAAAAATACCCGCCAGTTCAGGGGTGACTAAAGTTGGGGCTGTATGTGTACTCTGGATGTGCATTCTCGCCTTCTTTCACAGCGCGTTCAGGCAAGCCACTGACGAAAAAAAATATGTCTTTTTATTGTGCTATATTGCGTGACTATAATTTCAATGCCTACAAACGGCGGTGTGGGGTGTGAGGGAAGGCATGTTGAAGTGATTGATTTAAATTAGTACGCCTTTCCTTGTTTTCTCTAAATCCCTGTTTCTACATTCTCTAGTTTGGCTCCAAGCAGTGTCACGCATTAACCACGCCTCGACCGTGTCTCCTCCCACAAACCTGCGTATGCCTTGACTTGGTGTATATGGACTTGGGTTAAGAATATGGGTCTCTTTCTCACTCGCCCCCCCCTACATCCACTCCCCACTTCACCACCCGTCTCTCCTTCATTCCATCTCTCCCCTCGTCGCCAGGTGCACCCAGTTCATAGTCTACGGGGTGATTCTGATGTCGATGTCCGTGATGCCTGGGAACTACTTCGTCAGCCACCTGGTCCTCTCCGTTTTCGAAATCCCAAGCGCCTTCGTGGGGTTGGCTGTCACTCATTACTTCGGCAGGCGGTTCCTCGGCTACTCCTCCCTCCTGCTGGGTGCTCTGTGCTTCGTCGCCGCTCCCTTCTGCGTGCACAGTAAGAAGGGGAAGTGGGAAGTGTGTGGGTTAGTGGTGTGGGTTGTGGGTTTGGAGTGGTCAGGGTGGGAAAGGCTTGGATTGGTGAGGGGGGAAGTGCTGGGATGGGTTTGGGGGTTGGGGGGGGGGTTACCATTTGTTACTATTGTTGTTGTTATCATTATTATTATTATTATCTATCCGTTTCCTTTATTTATCTATTAATTACTGTTTTATTTTTTATCTCTGTTTTTTCCTTCTTTCCCTCTCGTCTGTTATAACGTGTTTCTTTTTTCTTTCTTTCTTTCTCCTTTTTCGTTTACTTCACTTTTTCTTTTCTTCTTAATTTTCTTCTTCACTTATCTTTGGTTATTTTCCCACTTTATCTCCTTCTCCTCCTCCTCCTCCTCCTCCTCCTCCTTCTTTGTGTATCCCCTCTTCCTCTCTGCCCTCTTCTCTTCCTTCCTATCCTCCTCATCCCTATCCTCTTCCATCACACCCTCTTGCATTCTGCTCCTCCTCCTCCTTCTCTTCCTCCTCCTCCTCCTCCTCCTCCTCCACAGACAAATGGCTCCTCCTGGGTGTCCTCGCCGTGGCTAAGCTGTCCTGCACTTGCACACTCTACCTGGTCTTCCTGCTGCCTGCCGAGATCCTGCCCACCCCAGTTCGAACCTCCGGGGCGGGGCTCGTGGTTGTGTCTGGGATGTTGGGCATGACGCTCTCCCCTCAGCTGCTCCATGTACGTGTGTGTGTGTGTGTGTGTGTGTGTGTGTGTGTGTGTGTGTGTGTGTGTGTGTTTGGAGTGGGGGGAAAGGGGGAGTGATCGTGTAGGTGTTAATATGTGAGTTTTTTATTGTTGTTGTGGGTGTGGTTGTGGTTAGTAGTCTTGGTAATAGCAGTAGTAGTAGTAGTAGTAGTAGTAGTAGTAATCAAAGGGGTCGAATTGATAACAGTAAGCCTATAACCAATCTAACCTAATTCACACCTAACCTAACGTAACCTAACAAACCGGCCACTCAGCACCTGTTAACCTATCTCATGCTTCCCCTTTCCCTTCTTTTCCTTCCTTCTCCTCTCCCTTCCCTCCCCTCCCCTCCCCTCTCTGCCCCTGCCCCCCCCTCACCACCCTCCCATCCCCCACAGTCTGGTATGGGTGAGGGCATGCACTACTGGGTCCTCCTGGCCATCACCGGAGTGGGCATGATCAGCTTGTTCCCCATTCCCGAGACGCTTGGCCTGATCATGCCCCAGACCTTCAAGGAGAGCGAGGAGCTGGGCACGGGTCGCCCCCTCACCACCTGGATTCACCACTGGAACCTCCACAAGTACCCCGGGACGCCCCAGCACGAGGACGAGGACGATGGCAAGGACGAGGAAAGGCATCTCGTCAACGGCAAAGAGTGCTAGGGTGAGCTGGGGTTGTTGTAAAGGGTGTTAGGGTGAAGATGGCTGGGTTTTAAGGGTCATAGGGAGATAACGAGTAACTTTCGGAGTGTTGTGGTGGAATGCGATCGTTTTAAAGAGTGTTAAGGTAAAGATGGCTGATTTTAAAGTGTTAGGGTGGAATGGGATCGTTGTTAAAGGTGTCAGGGTAAAGATGAATGGTTTTAAACAGAGGTGGGCAAGTGCGGTACTTAGTGCGGTAGTACCGCATCACAAAAAAGTACCGCACTACCGCAAAATTTCTGAAAATACCGCACTACCGCGGACCGCACTAAAAAATCCTGCGGGACTTTTTGCGGTACTTTGAAAACTATTGAAGACGACATTTGCAGCGCGGCATGCTCACAGATTTTTTTTTTTTTTTTTTTACAGTAAATCGGACTCAATCAGTCAATCGGTATCAGTCATCAGAATCAGTTATTCAATCATTCTGACTTTTCAGTTATTGTTCAAAATTAAATACTAAATAGACAGACTAAACTACAACACTGCGAGTCTTCTTTAACCCGCGCGGTGCCGGACATTTCAACCCCGGACCCGTCTGTGGTGCCGGACGATTTTTCATTGTACTATTTTGAGCATGTTTCCTTTGTTTGGATAGCCAGGATAGGCACTGAATTATTTTTTTATTTTGACTACCGCTACCGCAGTACCGCACACCGCGTACCGCACTGGGAAAGAAAAAAAAAAGGGACCGCACTACCGCAACCGCACTACTCCGGAAAAAGTACCGCACTACCGCAACCGCACTACCGATTTTTCAGTACCGCACCCAACTCTGGTTTTAAAGTGTGTTAGGGTGGAATTGAGTAGCTTTTGGAGTGTTAGGGTGGTATGGGATCGTTTTAAAGTGTTGCTATAAAGATGGTCGGCTTTAAGGAGTGCTGGGGTGGGGCTGAATACTCTCGCCTCCCTTGAGCCTGTAGTAGTTTCATACCCATTACCTCGGGACGCGGGGCCAGGGTGACATCCGAGTTATCACAGTTTACCTTCCTCAGGTACCCATTAACCGACCAGCCCGAAAGGGAGGATGAACTGCTGCACGGCAGTGAACTGCTGGGTGGGCTGCGCGCCGACTGCCCAGGACGGAATTCGAATCCTTACCAGCGGATTTGTAGCAGCACGACAGCGCCATGAATAAGTGAATTAGAGAAAACACAAGAAGGCGTAAAGTATATCAAAGTAAAAAATAAAAAGGAAAAAAATAGTTAAATACACTGAGAGAGAGAGAGAGAGAGAGAGAGAGAGAGAGAGAGAGAGAGAGAGAGAGAGAGAGAGAGAGAGAGAGAGAGAGAGAGAGAGAGAGAGAGAGAGAGAGAGAGAGAGAGATTTACATAGATAGATTTACATAGAAAATCAGATCACACAGACCCCATGGTCCAGACTAGGTGGTCTGTCCTTAAACCTAAGTGATTTTACATTAATCAGAAGGCTCCAAAACGTTGCATTTCTACTCTAGTTGATATTAAGTTGAAGGAAGTGACGGTCGAGCTTTTTTTTGAAGGATTCAAACCACCACTGATGGTGGGAGCTTATGAGAGAGAGAGAGAGAGAGAGAGAGAGAGAGAGAGAGAGAGAGAGAGAGAGAGAGAGAGAGAGAGAGAGAGAGAGAGAGAGAGAGAGAGAGAGAGAGAGAGACTTCATTGTGGTGGTGTTATTGGTATTAGTTTTAGTAATTACTATTGTAATTTTCATTATTATTATTTTTATTATATTTATTATTATTATTATTATTATTATTATTATTATTATTATTATTATTATTATTATTATTATTATTATTATTATTATTATTATTATTATTATTATTATTATTATTATTATTATTATTATTATTATTATTATTATTATTATTATTATTATTATTATTATTATTATTATTATTATTATTATTATTATTATTATTATTATTATTATTATTATTATTATTATTATTATTATTATTATTAGACTATTATTATTATTATTATTTTCATTGCTATCATTATTATTATTATAATTTTAATTACCATCAGTAGTCGCAGTAACAGTAATAGTAGTAATAGTAGTAGTAGTAGTAGTAGTAGTAGTAGTAAGAACATAAGAACGTAAGGAGTCTGCAAGAGGCCGGTTGGCCTATACAAGGCAGCTCCTGTACACTCAACCCCACCTTACCTCACCATCCATGGCTTTATCTAACTTCTTCTTGAATGTATCTACGGTAGTGGCACCCACAACATGGCTCCCAAGTCTGTTCCATTCGTCCACCACTCTATTGGTGAACCAATTCTTGCCAATGTCTTTGTTGAATCTGAATTTGTCTAACTTAAAACCATTGGTACGCGTCCTACCTGGCTCTTTTACTATAAAAATCTTATTGACATCCCCTTTATTAAAGCCCTTCATCCATTTATAGACTTCGATCAAGTCTCCTCGCAACCTTCACCTTTCTAGAGAGCGTAGATTTAACTGCTTCAGCCTGTCTTCATAAGGCAAGTTTCTCACCCCCTGAATTATCTTTGTCATCCTCCTCTGTACAGATTCTAACATCTTGATATCCATTCTATAGTAGGGGGACCAGAACTGAACTGCATAATCGAGATGAGGTCTAACTAGTGCTCAGTAAAGTTTGAGGATGACTTCAGCGCTCTTATTGCTTACGCTCCTTGAGATGAAACCAAGTGCTCTGTTTGCCCGATTTTTAGCCTGAATGCATTGAGCCCTAGGACGGAGGTCAGCCCTCACTAGGACTCCCAAGTCTCTCTCACGCCCAGACCTACTTAGAGGAGTGCCATTTAAGGAGTAATTGTGTGAGGGGTTATTCCTACCTACACTCAGAATGCTACACTTCCCGACATTGAATTCCATCTGCCATTTCCCCGCCCAATCATATAGTCCGTCAAGCTCATCCTGGAGAACGCTAGCGTCCCTGTCTGATTGGATTACTCTACCGATCTTGGTATCATCTGCGAACTTACTGACATCACTACTAATTCCTGTGTCCAAGTCACTGATGTAAATAACAAAAAGCAGAGGACCCAGCACCGACCCTTGTGGGACTCCACTTGTAACACTGCCCCATTCAGATTTTTTACCATTGATTTGCACTCTGCTTCCTACCACTAAGCCACGCCCTGATCCAGTTCAAAACTTTCCCATCTATGCCGTGAGCCTGTAATTTTAGTAATAGCCGGTGATGGGGAACTTTGTCGAACGCTCTACTGAAATGTAAATACAACATGTCATAGTTTTCATCTCGGTCAACCGAGTAGCAGCAGCAGTAGTAGTAGTAGTAATAATAGTAGTAGTAGTAGTAGTAGTAGTAGTAGTAGTAGTAGTGGTTGTCGTTGGTGTCATTGTTATTTCTGCGACTTAGAATAAAATAATATACGTATATATACCGACCTTGTTTTTTATGTTTCCTATTGAATAGTCTCTCTCTCTCTCTCTCTCTCTCTCTCTCTCTCTCTCTCTCTCTCTCTCTCTCTCTCTCTCTCTCAGTAATAGTAACAGTAGTAGTAGTAGTAGTAGTAGTAATAGTAATAGTAGTAGTAGTAATAGTAGCCGTAACAGTAATAGTAAAAGTAGTAGTTGCACCATCCTTCCCTTTTCCCTCATGCTCCCCTTCTTTCCCCCTTTCCCCTTCCTTCCCCTACCCTTCACTTCCTACCTTCCCTTCGTGCAAACTCCCGTGCCTTCAGTCTCTCTCTCTGCGCCTCCTCAGCCCTCACCTTCGCCACACGGGGTTCGGAAGGGGCTAGGGGTGCAAGGGGAGGGGGTTGGTGGGCCGTCCTGGGTAGGGGTGGGGCTCGAAGTGGGGTTAGGGGGGGTTGAGGTGTTGGGGTTAGTGCCTTTTCCACTCCTTTAACGTCTTTATTCTTTGGTGTTGTCAAGTTTGTGTTGTTTTCCACTTCAATTTTGCCTCTGGGTGTGTTTTTCAAGTTCGTGTTGTTTTCCTCTTCAGATCTAGTTCCGGGATGGTTCTGAATGGCTCTGGATGGTTCTGGATAGTTGTTTACGTTCTCCTCTTTGTTCTTGTAGTTTCCAGAGGGTGTAGAACTGGTCTTGAGGTTCGTAAAGTCTCTAGGAGCGGTAAAGAGATTGTTCAGGTCCTTGTTTTCGTTGATAAAGCTCTCATAGGGAATAGAACTGATGTGGAGGTGGTTCTTTTCTCGTTTCCCCAAGTCTTCAGAAACACTGGGATGGTTCTGTAGGTTCTCGAATGCAATAAAACCGTTCTGGCGACTCTGTTCATCGTTTTCAAAGCTCTCGAAGTCAGGAGGATGGTTCTCTACGTTCTCGAATCCAATGAAACTGCTTTGGAGGTTCTGATTGGTGTTCTCAAGGTCCTCCAAGCCAGTTCGATGGTCCCCAAAGTTCTGCAGCGGAGGAGGAAGATTGTGGGAGTGATTCAGTGGGCAAGGTTCAAGTTTATCCCACCCGCACGTCTCCCCGGCAGAACTTAAGCTTGAATCCTCCTCCTCCACCCAGGTAACCTCATCATCTACCTGCGAACCACACCTGTCCCCACTGACCTGTGCTTCCCTGGGCCACACGGACAGGTGCACCACGCCGTCAGACCACTCACTAAGGTCCAGACTCACCCCCTCTCTGCTCCTTCCCATCTCGCCGCTCAGAGAAGACGAACTGCTGCTGGAATGGCTTTGGGAAGGGCAGGGAAGGTGGAGAAATGGGTGTGAATTGGGAGGGAAAGATCTGAATGGGGAGTAAGGAAGGGGAGTGGAGCCGCAGCGAGGGGAGAGATGGGAGTGAGGGCAGTAGCAGTGAGGGGAGGAAGCAGGGGAAAGGGGAGAAGGAAGAGGGGAGAAAGCAGGAGATTGTATGGAGGAGGAGATGGAAGAGGAGGAGGAGTGAGTACCCATCTCCCCTTGTTGCCTGTCCTTCTCCCCTCTCCTTGCATCCATTTCCCATCTTTTAAAAACCGTTTCATCATCTTTTAGGTCTTCTGCAATATCCTTTTCCTCTATTTCATCTTCCTCCAGCCCTGCCCCTTTCTCCTCTTTTCTAGTATTTCTTCCTCCTCTTCTAACGTCTCTTTCCCCTTCTCTCTGTTCTCCTTCATTGTCCTTTTCCTCTCTTTCCCCTTCTTTCAACCCTTTCCCTTTCTCCTCTCTTCTAGCATTCATTTCCCCTCTTGTAACATCCCTTTCCCTATCTCCCATCTCTCCTTCAGGTCCGTTTCCCTCCCTCTTCCCCTCTGTCAGTCCTGCACGTCCTTCGCCTCTCTCCTCCGTCCCCTCGCCCTCCTGCTGGTGGTGATTCAGCCCCAGGGTCATGGTGAGCAGCCCCACGTTCAGCAGCAGCAGGTCACACAGCCAGAAGGGGACGCCGAGCCACCTCAGCACCATGTTGAGGTAGGAGGCGAAGGAAAAGAGTAGATTCGGGTCCATGCTGACAACTACAAATGAAGTGGAAAGAATGAATGGGAAAACGAAGAAAAGACAGAGTATATTAGTTCAAGGATGAGCTATAAGAAAAGCTGGAGAGAAGATCGACGAAACCTATCAGCAGAAGGTGATAAGAGAAGAGAGAAAAGCATAGATTCGGGTCCATGCTGGTACTACCTTCACTTTGCCGGCGTCGCAGGGGCGCCGATAAGGAGGGAAAAAGGAGAAGGATTCTAGGGCCCCATGAATGAGAGGGGCCCAACAGGAACAGTATGGGCCGTATTTTAAAACACCATCGCTTTTCGCATCAACTATTTCTAAAGGTCAAAGAGGGGATCAATCTGTTTTTCATGAGTGTTTTTTTAAGGTTCATGGCACAGAAGAAGGGTCACACTACCACCAGGGTCATAAAACTACCCCTGGAAAGGCCAACAGCTCCTATGAAAGCCATGTCAAATATGTGAACTTGGGCGGCAAAATGTTTTAAAATACGACCCGTAGTACGCTTACGCCAGGTTTGGGATCTCGGGCTCTCGGTTGATCTATAAGTTGGGCAGATTAGTGAGGACAAAATCTCTCCTGTGTGCCAACCACTGCATGATCTTAAAGTATTCTAATGATCTTACTCCTGATTTTGAAAATGAAGTAAGACACCAAAACAGTGTATATGCTTCCAACTTCCCCCTAACCTTGAACTCCTGAATGCAATTTATAAGCTGCAGCTGCAAAGCATCTTTGGAGAAGTGTGCATCGCTTTGCGTATATTTTGCACACTGCGATCGCTGGTGGTGAGAGAGCAAAACTGATAAGAAATTACTTGAGGTCCACAATATGTCGGACTTCAAAGACTGATGAGTGATATTGCTCGGCGTTGGGCTTTTGGTGAGAAAGGTTAAGCAAGGGCCAGTGAAAATGGGGTTACAAGAGGAAGCTTGACTCAGCAACGTTTTATCTTTGCCATTCTTTGACATATTAATTAAGTTCTACTTAAGCTAGTGTGATGCAGAATTTTATCAGGGAGATGATGGTGATCTCAGTTTTTTTTAAATGAATGTTGGGGTCAGGAAACAGGATGGGAGTGAGGTGTGTGAAGTCGTCGGTTTTGGATGAACCGGGCACACCCATGCACGCCCCCAGGCCGGTGTGGCGAGATATTAATCGGTCACAATATCTCGCCACACCGGCTTCACTGAAGGGCCTTGGCGAGCACTATATTCTGTAAGTCTATGGACAACGGGGCGAGCTGCACGGCGTTGGGGCTGATTGATTGATTGATAGTTTATTGTTGCAAGTAAAACAAGTATGGGGACAAAAAGGAAACAGAGAGAAGGATGGTAAAGTTGGCAAAAGTGTTCCTCGCGCAGTGCTGGGACAAAAGGGCACAAATGTCTGAATAAGTGAAGATAAGTGACTCTATATCAGTTTAGAAAATTATGTAACACTGAAAAGGAAGGTGTGTGAATAAGAAGAAAGGAGGAACGAGAGGAGGAGGACCTAAGAAGCGATACAAAGCGTTACAGGTCAAAAGAAGAAGAAGGAGAAATCTCGTCCCCTGTGACATCAAGATCAAGACCACCGAAGTAAACAGGCGGCGGCTGAGGCTCCGTGGCCTGAAAACCCTACTGTGACCTTAAAACACTGAAGACGACGACTCCAGCAGCCCTCAGAGACCTTTAGGTATTCATTTAACTTTGAAAAGCCATTTAACATTCTTTACTATGGCTGCCAGATGTCTGTGAGTAAGGGATGCTGTGTTGTAGTCAGACCCGCCTTTGAAGTCCGTTTTGGCGGGGCCTGCTCAGGGACCCCAAACCTGCTGACCTTAATTATCGGGGCGAGGGCAGCCGTCGCATGGTAAACATTTTTTTTTTTATCCCCGTCTGTGGATCACACACGGGGAGGCGGGGTGGCTGCCGTGGCGGGGAGGAGGAGTTTATTCAATTGATTGCTATTATTTTAAAAAGGGCACACATTCATAGCACTCTATAGCCTTATTTAATGTTTACAGAATATTTAATATATAATTTCAAATAATAACTAGCTATTATAAGAGAGGGTGATGCGGCAGGGCTGTGGAGAGGCTCGGGGGCACCACTCAGGCGGACTTCATATATGTGTTGGACTGTAGGTGGTAAGCAGCATCCTTTACATCCAGGCATCCAGGCATAATGGGGAACATTATTCTTTACTGAGACACCCAGATGCTTGTCAATAAAGGATGCTGTATTGGTGTCATCAGTAAATGTTTAGTTTGGCTCCACCACCTCAAAATTCCATATATGCCCTCTCATAATGATTAACGGGCAAAGTTACAGGTCCCTTAACCACAACATGAAGGCACACAGTGTTGAAAAGTAAGGATAATATATAGGAGGCCTTTGCATATCACCACACTTATTAATTATATTTAGCCAAAATCTTGGCTTAGTGTATAGTGTTGTGTCTATTCATGTCTGAAAACCTGTTACGGTGAAAATAATTTCCATGATCAAAATCACACACACACACGAGATTAATAGTTAGTGTTTATACTAACCTTAAAACCTCTTGGGAAATATAGGAAAGATTGTTTTCATATAAACAAGTGTTTTAGATATCTGCTTTGGTGCAGCGGAGCAGCCGTCAAAGCCACCCAAAGCAGTGGCTCACCATTGTTAAACTAGCCCAAGGAGTGTTCACACCACTAACAGTGGGGGGCAAACTCTCTTCAAGGTACTAAGACAGATGAGTATACAGTAGATCGGCACGGATCTGATCCGCTATTGTTTACGCCAGGGTTGGCAAAGTGAAGTTGGCAACCGTGCAGTATTGCCAGTTAGAGAGTAACTTTAGGGATGACTGCATACCACCACATAGTTATTATATACATATTTTGCTTAAATCTTGGCTTAGTGTGTAGTGCTGCGTCTACTAATGTGCGGAAACCTGTTACTTTGATTGATAAAAATTGCACAATTTAATTTTCGATTAAAACAAAGGTGAATATATATGTAACCTCCAAACAGGGGCTTCTTCCCCTTCAACCCCACTGCATTTTCACTTTTCATCTCATTGGGCTACTCTGTTGCCTGCTGCTGCATGGGTTCCCTCACACACTATTTTCTACACCCTTTCCTATGGTTTTCCAGGAAGTGTAGCAGTTATTTCATATCCAACCTAACCTGATCTACCTAACTTAAATCCAACCTATCTTGCCATAGCCCATGGCAAGATGCACCACAAGCAGGTGTCAAATGTGAAGAAAACAGATTTAAACTGGTCAGACCACCCAATGAAAGGGGGCTATGGCCCCCCCTCTCAACCCCTATGAGCCAAAAATAATGCACAACTTAAACAAAATTTTGGAGCTATACACACCCATGCATCTCTACGTACTTTTGCAATAAAAATTGTCTTTATTTTTCTGAGAAAAAGGAAATCCACATTGCCAAGAAGCATTTATTTAAACTGGTGGGTCCAGCCCAACTTGGGTGGGGGGTCTGTGAGCGGTCTGATGTGATTGTCCACCATGAATTATGTGATGAATGGCATGAATTTCGTTGATCCTTCTGTTTCATGTTTCGCCAAGTGGTCACCCGCTGCACTGTGTCTCTGAGAGGGAAGAGGGAGGGAAGGCTGGACAGGTGCTGATGACCCCAGCAAGTGCTATTTGTTATTTTTAATCTGTAAATTCAATTATGCAACTTTTTTTTTATCAAAGTAACAGGTTTCTGGACATGAGTAGATGCAGAACTACACAGTAAGCCAATATTTTGACAAAAGAAATATAAGTAATAAGTGTGTGGTGGTATGCATAGTCCTCCTGTATAATATCCTTTAACCTTACCTAACTTCACTGTATGGAACTTAACTAAATCTAACTTAATCTAACCTGGCCTGTGCTCCATTGCCAAAATACTATAAATGGAAATAAATCCCTTGATATATCTCAACCCAGTTCACACTGTAAGAAATTAATATCTCATGAATGAGTGAGTTGCAACACCTAAGCAATACATTAGTTTGTTGCATGTGCTCATAGTACTTCATATAGCACAAAGGTGTCGTTTGCAGTGAGGCGGATGTACTTCAGGAATAATATAATTTTTTTTAACATTGGTCCTTCTAGCTCTTGACCCGAGTACTAATTCTCTCTCTCTCCCTCAGGATGACATGAAGTAATCGTCAAATGATTAGAGTGACAAGAAAGTGAAAATAAGATTGAAGAGACTGTTTGGTTAAGTTTAAAGGTGATTTAGGAAACACACACACACACACACACACACACACACACACACACTTCAATACACTCATAGGTTCATAAAACACTGTCATGGCTTCCTTATATAGAACATCTCGCTTTAAAATATGCAGTAGTCTCTTCTACATAAACTCACCTCCTAACACACTCTCCTCCTACTCTCAAGCATTCTCCTCCACCCACAAGTCACCCTCCCACTGTCATGCCTCACCCTCTTCCACCCATCACACACCCTTTTCTGCTTACCCACCAACCTGCTCCACATCTATATATAGCCCTCACAATGCCTCTTCTGTCTTCCTCATCCACTACTTATCCACACTCACCCACAAGAAGCAGTTTTCCACCCACACATCCTCACACACCCACCACACACCCTCGCCCACTCACTGCACACCCTCACCCGGCCAATACACACTCTTATCTCTACCGCCCCATTACACCACGTCTGGCAGTGTTTACGTCCACTACCCCTACTGCCGCCAACGCTGCTCCTACTGTAATTTTGTCAAGTTCGTTCCGCGCCCAAACACACCTTGGAGTCTGGGGGTTACTGTGCTGGAAGATGCCCTGGTGAGTAGGTGTTCATGTGTGTGTGTTTATTTATTTATTTATTTATTTATTTGTTTACTCATCTTGTCCTGTTTCCATGTCTGCTTTCGTCTGACTTTGCTTTGACTTCATGGATATTCTTGTTCCAGTTATTATCTTGACTTCTCCAAACTTTCACTCATTACTTTATTGTGAAAGCCAAACTTCTTTACATCTTTTATGCATCTTGTGTTCCTCATGTTATGTTCCTGTCCCTTTTGTCCCTCCTCTGTCCCTTATCAGTAAGTCTTTCCTGTTTACATGATTCAGGCACTCTGTGAATTTGAATGTCATGATTAGGTTACCTCTCTCTTTTTCTTGTGTGTGTGTGTATTTGCCTATTTGTAGTCTACTGGGCTTGAGCTAAGCTCTAACAGTCCCGTCTCCATATCTACAGTTATCCAGCCTTTCCTTCATTTGTTGGACACTGTTCACCTCCACTACCTCTTCCCGCAAGCTGTTTATTAAATTCTTCCTATGTCCTCTCAGCCCCTGCATTCTCGCAGTTAAGCTCAGTCCTATCAAACTTATTTACCAGCTTATACAGCGTGATCAGATCTCTCTCCCTTCTTTGTTCCAGTGTCGTCAAGTCCATCTCCTTCAATCTGTCTTCATATTTCATATTCGAGAGTTCTGAGACCATTTTAGTTGCAATTGTGTGTGTGTGTGTGTGTTACTAGTAGTATTAGGTTACTATGTTATCATTATTTTTGGAAGTTAAGTGTTTTCATAGGTGCCTTAGTGCAAGTGTGAGGTGATGTTGTGATATATTTACATCTAATTTATACATTTATTGATTGATTAATTGATGGATTCAGAATTGCCTGTGTTTCTTCGTTGGCTCTGTTAGCGTTAATTGCTTTGTCTTTATTTTCATCTTAGGAGCTTCTTATTTATCTTTATCATGGTATTAATTTATATATCCTGTATGCTCTGCCTTTGTTTAATGAAAAAAGATTAAGATTGAGGCCTCACTTTCATTTAAATTATTACCGATAGGAAGAGAAACAGACAGACAGAAAACTATCCATTCATTCAGTCATCCATCCACCTGTCCATTCATCCATCCATCCTTCCACCTGCCTGTTTGTTCATCGATCCATCTGCCTATTCATCCATCTGTTTGTCCATCTATTATGTCCACCATCCATTCATCTTATCTGTCCATCTATCCATTCATCTATCTGTCTGTCTGCTCAGCCATCCATCCTTACATCTCTCCATCCATCCATATATACCTCTTATCAATTTACCCATCTGTCCATTCATTGATCCATCCATCCATTCATCCATAACCATTGTCGGTGGCTGAGTGGTCAGTGTGTGAGAATGATGTCCCGCTCGCCGCTACAAGCTGACAGTTATCAGTCATCACCAAGTGCCCTAAGACTACCCACTGTCTGTCGTGATGACCACCAATCGTCTGGACTCAAGGTAAAGTCTCTAAAGAGGATCAAGAGGAGCTCTGGGGGGCATTATGAGCCAAGCATGATGGTGCCACTATAAAACACTTGCAAGCACCACTAACAGGCTGGGGTTGACCAAAAAGGCCCCACCTAGAAAAATCCATCATTTCACCCATCTGTCCATTCATTCATCCTAAGTGTCCATCCAATTAACCATTCATCCACTGATCTCTCCCGGTCCTCAGTCTAAATGAAAACAAGGCCAGAATCGTAATAATTTTTCATTACATAACAAAGGCAATGGATAAAAAGAATATATAAATTGACACTACGATAAGGAGAAAAAGAAGCTCCCTTGATGAAAATAAAGACAAAAGAATTTATACTAACAGGACCAATGAAGAAACACAAGCAATCCACTCACCCGTCCATCCGTCACCCTCCCGTCTCATCCTGCAGGCGGGTGAGGTGCGGCATTCCCTCCGGCATTCCCACATCACCCGGGTGCCGTCGGTCTTCTTTGGGGGCGGCACTCCCTCCCTGGCCCGGCCCAACATGGTGGAGGTTAGTGCCGGGAAGGGCCAGACTCATAACCCCCTCTTGTCCTGGCCTGCCCCCCCCCCCCTTTTTTTTTTTTCAATTACAATATTTTATTTTGTATTTTTCTGATATTTCTTTTTTTTTCCTCATTCTTTGTTTTAGTTGCTTTTCCTTATAACATATTTTTCCATATTTAATAATGCAAGAGTTAGGTATTGCTGTCATTTTCACATTTCATATTTGCTGTTTTTTCCTTAACAACTCTTTTTCCCCCTTTAGCTTATTTGCTTTAATTTTATCCATTTTAATAATTCAAGAAGTTAGGTTGTCATGCTTTCATTTTCTTTCAATTCAACCATATCATGCATTTTTGTTTTCTTTCTTAACCTTTTCGTGTACTGATGACAGCTGTGGCTGCCATTGGCCTCTGAGGCTCAGACATGCCAATGTTGACCAAAATTGTCATTGAAAGAAATATTTGAAAGAAAAAAAATTAAGGACTGACACAAGTTGGGTAGAGAGCCATTGTTTATCTTTTCTACAAGTGACCCAACTTATCACCTTTCTCCTCCTCTCCCTCCCACAGAAAGTGCTGCAGGCCATCCAGGTGTCAGGTCATCTGGGCGAGGAGGCAGAGGTCAGCCTGGAGGTCAACCCAACTGCCTTAGAGACCCACACGCTTGAGGGCTTTAGGGCAGCAGGGGTCAACAGAGTGTCCATTGGTGTGCAGGTATGTGTGGGTGTATGTGTATGTGTGTTTGTGGGTGTATTTACCCAGTTTTAGTTTACTGGATATAGGGCCGCTTTCACAGTTACTTTGTTTGTTTTGATTGTTACCAATGGCGGAGATCAACGCTATAGTTTTCCACATGAAACTAGCTTGTGGGGTAGTGGCGGCTGCAGAGGAAGAGAGAGGTGTTGAGAGTGTATGGCAAGGTGCGGGACTAGGCTAACCCCGCAGCCGCCACTACCCCATCGGCCAGTTTTACGTGGAAATGCTATACCGCGATCGCCGCCATTGGTAACGATCAAAACAAACAAAGTGACTGTGAAAGCGGCCCTTAGAACTTGCTGTTGTTGGGGCAGTTTTACAGTCCAATACAGCAAGTTTGTAAGCTCCTCAACCAAACACAAAATACGACGAAAATTCCTTGTATAGTGTTTGGCGTTGCTATAAAAAGGAGGAAATTTTACAAAACTATACAGGAAAGTTCATTAGTATCTGGTACTGAGTAGAAATAATGGACCGTTGTGGAGAAGACAGTTTGGTTGGGGCGCTTACAATGACCCTGTGTTGGACTGTCAAACTGGCCTGTTGTCTTGAGCCCATTGAAGAAACACCGCGTTATTCAACATTTCGATCTGTCAATATATCAAAATATCTTCCCTTTTTACTGTCGACTTGCAATTTCTGCCATTTCAACATTGGTTTTCAAATTCCTTGCCAGATATTAATATACTGCGTGCCATTCGTCTGCTTGCATACCAATTAGTGCTGCTGGTAGCTAGTTATGTGGAAGGTTCTGCCTCACACACACTCTCTGCCCTGCTGATTTCACCACGAGGGCCTTTACTACTCCTGCTGTTACTCCTAGCAAATGATGCCCAGTGCTCACCAGCCTGTTATCAAGAGTGGAAGTTATTCAAAGGTGCTCTTTTGTCTTTGGTTGGAGCAGTGTCTGGTGGGTTTTTTTTGTTGCTGTTTTTGTTTTATGCCCTTGAGCTGCTTCCTTTACTTAGAAAAAATATGGTAGCTGGTAATGGACACCAAAGCAGCAAGATTTGAAGTAGAATGGTAAGGACAAGCAATTAGCCTCTACCAGCATGAGCCCAAGCACTTTACAGCTTACCAAGGCACGAGACTCATGGGTGGTTAAGATGAAAAATATTCTGGTGGCGCGGATTGAAGACAAAACGTAGCCAAATAGGTATTCAAAGACGCTTCCACTTCTCACATCAACAATTTCCAAAGGCCAAAAAGGAAATAAGTCAAGTTCTGATGAGTTTCTTTAGGTTCATGGTACAGCAGAAGGGTCAAATTACCACCATGGTCACAAAACTACCCCTGGAAATGCTCATAACTCCTATGAAAGCCTTGTCAAATGTGTGCACTTGGGCACCAAAATGTTTAAAAATTAGGAGAAAGGACATCAATGCATTATACACATGTCTGACTGTACTCTCCTTAACTTTCCCTCTGCAGAGCTTTGACGCAGCCACACTGAGTCTCCTGAACCGGGACCACAGCGCGGGTGAGGCTCGGAGGTGTGTGGAGGCAGCCCAGCGCCTCTTCCCAGGGAGGGTGTCTCTGGATCTCATGTTTGGGCTGCCTGACCAGAGTGTGGAGAGGTGAGGGGGGGTGAGCCAACACCAGCTGAAGTGAATGGATCATAGTGAGGCAGTAAATGGAGCATTACAACAGGAACATAGAGCAAAGACAAGAATTTCTAGCATTGCCAACAAATATGTGGTACATAAATAACATAATCAATATTTTCAAACCATGCACACTAGAAATACCGCATTGTTTGGCACTCATGACTGCCACTGACACTCTCTTTGTTTCCCAGGTGGAGGAGGGAGGTGGAGGAGGCAGTGGGCCTCTGTGGCAACCATCTGTCTTTGTACCAGCTGACTCTTGAGCGGGGAACAGCTCTGTGGCACCAAGTGAAGGCTGGTGAGTGTGTGCGTGTGTGAATCTTTTTACACAATTTTTTCTTATTTTTATTTCACTATGTGAATTTCTTTTCTTTAATTGATTTTATTATATTTTGTTTCAATTACAATTGCAGAAAAATGCTCTAAATAGTTTGATGCTCTTAAATGATTAATTCTGCATTACTTCTGAATGACTAGGAATGTATCCTCTTTGAACACATGTTGTAATGATATCAGTATACAGTGAATAACTTTGAGAACAATTAATAAGGGCCATAACCAAATCATATAACAAGTGGTATTTGTGCATATATTTATGTGTGTATGTATGTATGTATTCATGCTTTTTTGCAGGCGAGGTGAGGTTGCCAGGGCCAGACGAGATGGCTGACCTGTATGAGGTGGCAGTGCAGGTGTTGAGTGAGGCTGGACTACACAGGTATGCAGCACACTTACCTGGTCTGATTAGTGTTGGTGTGGGAAGACACAGAAGGAGTAGGATAGGCAGAAATTAACATGGGAAGAGGGAAAGCAGGGTGTGCAATGTTAGTCTCCCCAGGAGTATGGACAGGGGTGGATGGCCATGGGTGGTGTGGATCAGGGGTAGTGTATGTAGTGTAAAGTTTGTGGCATATGGTATAGCTGTGCATGGCATCAGCTTCATCTCCATCACCTCAGCCCTTGAGCCTGTGGTAAGATCTTGCTACCCCATAACACAGAACCAGTGTGACATCTTGATTATGATACCACAGTTTACCTTCCCCAGGTTTCCCCAGGTACCCATTCATCAACTAGTCTTAAAGGGAGGATGAATAGCTGAGTAGTCTGGGAGAGGGTGTTGGCAGGGCCGGCCCTAGCAGGTGTGGGGCCCAATGCAAAAATCCATCTTGCTGCCATTTAGTGCAGTCAAACAAAAACAAAACAATACAAACTGAGGTACATAAATGAGAAATGTTACCAATGTAGTTGTCACAGTTTTGATGAAAAATGCTAATTTTATAGGAATATCTTATGTGACTTGGCAAATGCAAAGCATTTATCAGCTGACTGAAGTCCAATTGACCTGCAACTTTATTTTCAATAGAGAGGATAGCAAGACCATTCAACCTCTCTTGTGACATAGTTGATCTTAAGTAGTTCTTGATCAATTTTAACTTTGAGAAACTTCTTTCTCCAGAGGCCACATGCAGTGACAGGAATTGTTAGAATTCTCAGGGCAGTCCAAAAATTTGGAAAGTCAACTGAGCTTTTCATGTCATACAGGAAACCAAGAACTTTCACAGGTTCAGAAATTGTGTCAGGAGGAAGGAATGCTTTCAAAGAGTCCATCTCCTCAGCAAGCATATCATCTATTCTCTCCTCTCCTCCCCTCCTTTCTTCCCTTCTCATCCCCTCCTCCCATTCCTCCCTTCTCATCCCTCCTCACCTCCCCTTCCCTCGCTGAAGAGCAAGTGTTACAGACCTAATAACGTATGAGTGACGTCATCTCCACGTGGCCCGATGCAGTTGCATCGATTGCATTTGCCCTGGGTGTTGGAGATAGATAGACAGACATTTACTTCCTAGGCAAAATCAATCGTTTCTCTCTGTTACCCGTAAATAAATCTCTCTCCCCCACCAAATAAAAAGACCTCCCTTTGTGACAGGTACGAGCTGTCAGACTTTGTGTAGGCTGGGACAGGGTGTTGGAGATATAGATAGACAGACATTTACATTCATTTATATTTGTCCATTACAAGTAAATAAATCACCTACTCTCTCCCCTACTAAATAAAAAGACCTCCTCCCACTGTGACAGGTACAAGGTGTCAAACTTTGCATAGGCTGGGAAAGGGTGTTAGGAGATACAGATAGAGTGACATTTACATTCATTTGTTTCTCTCCGGTACAGGTAAATTAATCACTCTCTCTCTCTCCCCTATCAAATAAAAAAAAGTCTCCTTCCATGACAGGTACGAGGTGTCAAACTTTGCGCATCATCCCCAAGCCGAGAGTGTGCACAATAAGGGGTACTGGCAGGGGCAGCAGTACCTCGGTGCCGGCCCTGGCGCTCACAGCAGGGTGGTGCCACGGTTCCCAGACAACATACAAGAACCAGAAGACAAGTCACACATCAACACCACGCCCCAAGAGGTGATCCGAGAGGCAAGAGTCAACGCCGCTGACCCTGCTAGCTGGCTACATGAGACTCAAACGAAGGGAAACGGCACCCGCAAGAAAGAGTGCCAGACTAGACTTGAGGTAGCGGCAGAATATCTCGCCTCAGGGTTACGGACGAGGGAAGGAGTGACGGAGGGCCAGTGGGGTGTCTTCATGCCACAGGCACCCTTGGCGGAGGTGTTTGGGGGTGAGCTGGGGTGGCTGGAGGATGCTAGCCTGGTGTGTTTATCCCCCAAGGGCCTGAGGGCTACAGAGAAGGGACTGGGTGTACTGGATGCCTTCCTCCCCCACTTGTATAACATCCTCCATCAACACCTTACTTGATGTCCTTCTGAGAGGTAAACCAAGATGTTGTGTAGCCAGAATTACTTTGCTTGATTCCTTGATTCTGAGTTAAACTAAGATATGAACCCAAGATTATTTCACTTGATTCCCTTCTGACAGATAAACCAAGATATCATGAAGCCAAGATAACATCACTTAACCTCTAGAGAGTTAAAACAATATCATGAAGCCAAGATAACTTCACTTCTGAGAGTTTAACCCCCATGGCGTCGGAACATTTCCCACCCGTGACCCCCCCCAGCGCGTCTTTTTTTTTTTTTTTTTTTTTTCTCCCATTATGCAGCTGAAAAAACAATATCATGAAGCCAAGATAACTTCACTTCTGAGAGTTTAACCAATGTTATAAACCCAAGATAACTTTACTTGATTCCCTTCAGACTGATAAACCAAGATGTCACAAACCCAAGACATCTGCTGACTGTGTATCTGATTCGCTCCACACTTTTCAGGTACAAGACCAGGTGATTAATCAATAGCTAGAGACAACAAGACCCCTACTACCTTCCCTCACCTCCTGGAATGCATAAGGCCAGGAGTGAGAGCTGTGGTTGCCATCACTCTACTTTTTTTTGAGAGGGTCCGAAGATGCTGGTCTGTGTTGCCTGTGGTCTTCTGTTGGCAGCCCTCCACTCTGCTTGGTCCTTAGCCGCTGCAGGATCCTGTATTGGGGTAACTTTTAAGCTTTTGTTTCCTTTCTCTCCTTCCTTCCTCTCAGCTTTTTGTTCTTTCTATCTTTTTCTTCATTTGTCCCTTCTATTCTTCCTTCCCTTCGATTCCTCCTCCTCTTTCTGTCTTTTACTTCCATTCTCTTTTATCTCTTTCCATATTGCTTTACCAGTCTTTCCTTCACATTTCTTTTCTTTCTCTTTCTAACTTTCCTTCTTTCTTGAATTTTTTTCCTTCCCTTTTCACTCCTTCCCCTGCACTATGGAAGCAAGACCCATCACTTCTCTTTTTGAATCTTTATTAACGTAAAAACAATCATACAGACATAAGATGAGGTTACAGCATATGTTTATTTATAATTTATCCTTCACAAGTAGGTAGGTAGGTAGTAGTGGTAGGAGGAGAGGTACAGGGGGGAGGGAGACATACAGCTGTTCATGATATAAAACTTTGACTCGGCCACTTAATAACATCACATGAGATACACTTGGGATCCAGATGTGCTGTGTGTGTGTGTGTGTGTGTGGTGCTGAGGACGCTAAACATGGCTCATCGCACGCCACATGACAACACAGCACCCTGGTCTATCACTATATTTATGCCCCAAGGCTCCTGTAGTAGTATAGTTTGAAAGCTACATAATACAATATGGTGTTGGCTGTTGTGGTGGTGGTAGTGATGAGGAGAGCATTGTATTCATAAATCTAACCAACGGCATCAATTCTCATACCCTAGAGGAAAGAATCATGCTGGGAAATGTATCTTTCATCTTGGTAATGTCATTGTAATCTCTTTTGTGTTGTCACAATACACTTCTGTGGAATAATGGCAGCAGTAATAATATCACCTGGCATGCATGATGATGATTTGGATGCGTAGAATCATTGCCGTGGGTTGAGAACTGACAATAGCACGTGAGGAGTTTCAGATCAACAAACTGACTAATTGACATGATGTTATGGAGATGAATGTGTAGAATCAGCACTGGAATGAAGAACTGATAGCAACATTAATTTTCTAGTACTGACTGACTGATGATTTCTTGTGAACATGACTGTGTAAAATCAGCACTGGAATGAAGAACTAATAGCAACATTAATTTTCTAGTACTGACTGACTGACTGATGAACTATGAACATGTGTAGATTCAGCACTGGGATGAAGAACTGACAGCACATATCTAGAACTGACTGACTGACTCCTGCCCGCCCGCCCAGCCCCACTCCTGCCGGGTAGAGCGTTAATCTCTATATTGTCGCATTACCTAAGAGTTTGTGTTCTAGCGTGGCCAGTCTGACTCTCAAACAATGCCACACAGTACAAAACCATACGAATGGCTGAACAGACAAATGAACCAACCTAACGTGTTCTTGTTTGAGTGGTGCAGACGACCCTGAAGCGTAATATTATTGTGACCTCGGTGAGTGGGGCGGGGCGGGAAAGGGTGATGACCTTACGTAGCAAAAAATGTAAACTAATACAAAATTGCCCGATGTACACTAAAGAAATGAGGGAAAGGAAGCCAGTCATGCATGCGGGTTTCCTTCCTTTCTCTCAACATAACCTTTTAACTGTCAGTCTAATGAATTACACTGTGACTGATGGCGGGATAAAATAAGTAGCTTTCTTAGTACATTAAAACAGACATTCTCCAATGCTTCTTTGTTTAATGGGGCTTAAAAATAATCTCTAATTATCGTTCTAATAAATTACGTTGTGACTGATGACAGGAAATAAAAGTATAGCTGTCTTACTACATTAAAAGTCGTTCTCCTCCTTCAATGCCTCTTTCTATGCATACTTAAAACACAAGAAAAAAAAGGAGAGGGGGAGGGGGACATGCGTGTAGATACGTAAGGTTATGTCATGTATGTACAGTTATACGGTATAGAAAATATTGGGAGGACTGCTGCTGGTTATGTTAATAATGAACACCTCCCTAGCAACATAACACAACAGCATCATTCATCACGGGACAACCACATGCTGCAACACACACTAGGCTCCCCAGTTAAATATTTACATCACTTTGAAAGGGAGTGTGAGGGTCCTGCAGCCCCTCTTTGGCATACATTCAGTGAGCCAGTTGCTGCATTTGTTTTACATTTATTTCTGTACCGACAAGTGTGGCTGGTGAGGAAACTGATGCAGGAGGGTGAAAACCTTGAGTGGTCACCCATCGCTGGGTATGTGCTGCTAACCCCAAGCTGGGACACTCTTTAGGGCGTGTGTGTGTCCCTGGAATGTGTAGCATTTGTTTATCTTAAGGTATATTTGTCTGTTTGTTTGCTCCATGCCAACCAGTAATCATTTAAGGGGAGCAACCACTCCTTTTCCTTCCCTTCAGTATTTTTATTAGGAAAGAAAAGGGACTCAAAAACTGAGCTGTAAAAATCAGTATAAAGAATATTTACCAATCTCTATATCAACAAATGTTCACTTTTATTCCTCAGCTCAGTGTTGTAGAGCAGTATTTTTCCTGATATGAATACTAAATGAAATGATGCAGACAAACAGGCAAATATACCCAATCTTATAATATTTTGGGGCATGTTTGCATCAAGGTGAAAATGCAGCATGAACCCAAGGCTGTGATTGGCTACTGCATCACCTCCCTGCATTATCATTGGCTATTTGGGAGAGTGTTGTGTCCTGTGATTGGCTAATATTGTGAGCCAGAGATACAGCATTAAGGGGGTGGGGGGATTAGGGCGTGTGGGATTAGAACAGCTAACTATAATCTCTTAAATAAAATCTCACTTTGCTTTGTAACAATATGAGCAGGATGGGGGAGGGGGAGGGGGAGGGGTTAGGGGAAGAGAGGAATGTCAGGGTTTTTTAAATGTGAGGTTTGGGGGCTGTAGCTTAAGAGGCGGTGGTCAGCAGGTAACCACACAGTCAGAAACATCAGCGTCAGCAGTGGCAGCTGAAGCAAGGGAAGGGGATGGCATGGGGGGTAATGGGAAAAGGGAAGGGGTAGGCCAGGCTAGCATCACTCTGCTCTCTGCTCCCCTTACTTCCCCTCCTGAGGTAAGGGAATGGGATGGCAAGGGGGAGAGGGAAGGGCCCCTGTGCCTTCCCTTCCTCTCTGAAGCACGAGCAGCTTCCAGAAAGACTTAAAACATGTCCTAGAGTACAATAGTTTGATATCACTTGCAGGGACCAGCAGCGGCTTGGCGGCTCAGTAACAGCGGCAGCGGCGGCCCTGCGGCATCACAGCGACAGCCACCACTACTCAGACTCCGAGGCAGCCTCCAATGACGCCCGCTTAGTTATGACCGGCGCCTGGCGGGCGGCGGCAGCTCTGGTGGCGGATCCAGTGGTGCGGCGGCCTTGGGAGTCCTGGCGGCGGCGAGTGGAGGAGGTCCTGGCCTTGGGGCGCACCGAATGGCTGCCGCTGCCGCCAGCCACGGAGGCCAGGGAGGAGTGGGAGGAGGACTCACTGAGCTCCACATCCGTGTTGAGGGAGATTGTTGAGCCGAGACGCTGAGCTCGCGCCCACTCAGCACCGCGGCTCACCTCAGCGGCGTTAATCTGGGGGCACAGCGTCGGTTAGTGGCAGCGGTATTAGTGGTGGTAAAGATGTACCCTCTCTGGTGTTGGGGTTGGTTATGGTAGAGGTGGTAGAAGTTTTATCTGGCTAGTAGTGGGGATGAGAGAGAGAGAGAGAGAGAGAGAGAGAGAGAGTAATAGTAATTGCAGTAATAGTAGTATAGTTATAAAGGTAGATAGAAATGGTAGAGAGAGAGAGAGAGAGAGATTGTAGAAGAAGAGATAAAGGTATAGATAAACATGGTTGGAGAGAGAAAGCACTACATATTCATTTACTCTTGAAGGACTTATACAAGTAAATCTTTTCCATTCATGCTCTTGGTTGGTTAGTAGTAGTTGTAATAATGATTAGTAGTTGATTATTATTAGTAGTAATAATAGTTAGTAGTGTGCTAATGAGGTACAAGGAGACTACAAGACACCAGCTGGCTTACTCCTGGCAGCACTGGAGCACTAACTATAGTCGGTTCCACGAGAGCTGGCATAGATTTTCCTTCAGAGGTGGACTCGTGGACTTGGTGTCATTGCTTGAGCGACAGTCTCCGCGCCGCTCATTGGCTGTTGTTTACTAGCTGGGGCAATTTTGTAATGTATCTCTCGCTCTTTGTTACCTCTTAAATTCAACACTATTGGTATATAAATGTAGTTATTCTTATAATTGCACTTCCTTATGGTTATTTATTAGTTTATTACCCACAAATATTAGTAACATATTTCAGGAATAATGACAGGACGATGAAAGAAATGAGAAGGTTCTTGCCTTTGGCCAATGTTTACGTTATGACTCCGTAGCATCACTACACATTATGTTAGTACTAAGCCAGGCCTAAAAATATACCAAGAAATCTTACAATAAATGAGTTAATTAGACTGTAGCCTATTGCTTTGTAGTAGTAAAAAGTAGTAAAAAAGTCTAGCATCAACAGTCGCTTCGGTCGCTGGACATTGTCTGTTTACATGCAGTTCTGACTTAGTTTTGTTATGAATGTCGTTTCAGATTAATTTATAATAGTTCAAAAGGCACATACTTATCAATAAAGATATTATTGCATTAGTTTTTATCGGTGCAATCTGTTCCCTTACAGCTCAAAAAGGGTTTTGGTAGGAATACAAAGTCAATTTTATGCGCATCAGAACAAGTTAAGAATTGGCCAATGAGCGCGCAGTACCATCACCCATGCAATGATACCAAGTCTGCGAGTCCACCCCTGAAGGAAAACCTATGCCAGTTCTCGTGGACCCGACTATAGTCACCATCTGTCCTCTACTCCCCTTCCACATATTTGGATGGGCAGGTGTGGAAATTTTTAAGTCCTGGCAACCCTTGCTCCACCCAGGAGTCTGTCAGTCTCTAGCCAGTCAGCAGATCGTTAATAGCTGGTTCTCAGGAGCTGCCACCATTGCTGACTGACTGCCTTCTTGTAGTCTTGCATCCTTATCAGTATGCACAACCTCCTCTGCTTGCCTCTCCTTAGCATGACAAACCTCTCTACCACTACTACCAGTCACAACACAACCATTCTTCACTACCACCCTCATTCCAACTACCACCACACAAGTTAATTACTACTACACCCTAACCACCACAACTATCACCACACACCAAGCTCACTACCACTACACATCAAGCTCAGTCTACCACAATTACCACCACACATCAACCTCACTACCACTGCCACCACACATCAACCTCACTACCACTGCCACCACACATCAACCTCACTACCACTGCCACCACACATCAACCTCACTATCCTCGTCACTGTAGTCTGCACTCACCATCGACTTTGGCCGCGGTCGGTTCTCAGACTTGCCTCTTTTTCGCTGTGGTTCTCTTGGCGGTGGTTCTTGGAAGTGTAGCGTAGGCTGAGACCTGCCAGTGGAGGAGAACCATTAGCATAAGACAGTATTGGTGGGTGTTCCCACGATGAATGTCTGTATGAGTGGAAGTGAATAATTGATGTAAGTATGTAACTGCAGCTGGTTGGAAGTTGGTGCAAAAGTTAGTATTATGTGTGAATCAACATTTAAAGAGTCTGAGGATGAAGTAGTGTCAGGTAGTGCCATCATTCAGTGCAAAGTTTTTCTGTGGTCATCTATTCATCGTTGTCGTCTTCAACCATTACTACTTCACTGCAGACCAGATACCTTTCTTAATATTCTCAGTCTCTCAGGGAAACTAGTCACCTTACAGCTTCTTTAAAATACTCATCCTATTTCCATTTATGTATATCCTGTATATGAGTTAAATTAAGGGCGTTCAGTTGATTAAAATGTACAAATGAATCTTCTTTCTCCTGACACCTTTTGCTAATTTTCATACAGGTCACTATTTTGGGGTTGTGGCATGGGGTTTAAGACTGGATGTCCTTCCTGACGTCATGCTGCAGTACTGGGGTTTGAATCCTCTCACCTTGGCTTCTCATTTCCATATTTGACTATCTAGCCCACTAGATCGCTGTGCCCCTGTTAAAATGTGTGAACAATAATGAATAGAAAACATCACAGAACCATCTCTGCACCACACATTGCAGCTAAGACTTTACTTCACCCTCAGACTAAATGACTGAGGTCAGGTATTAAGAAAAGTTCTGCATGAATACTATAGCCAATACTCTAAAACATACTACCTTGACTACCACTTGTGTCAGGTGGTCAGTTCACACAAGAACAAGCTGTGATGAGGTGGGTGAAACTTGAAACATATCACAATGAATAAACAGTTTAGTGAAACACACATTAACAGTGTAAATCCTTAGTTTGGTGAGATATATTGACATCCTCAACAGTGTAAATGCTCTGTTAAATAAGTAAATTAACATACTAAAATGTTTTCTTATCATAACCAAACAAATGCAAGTATATTTAGTATTAATTATTGCTATTAAACTCTGTTAATAGAAAAAATACTACTAGACAATTAAATCTGTAAAAAGAAAAAGAAAAAAAAGTAATTAGTCAATCATTATAATTAGACATCATATCAAATTAGTTATCCATCTTACATGGAACACATTCAAAGGGTGAGGCATTCCAGGAGCTGAAAGATGCCGACCATGAGTATGAGCTGAGTGTAACATCCTCAGTGTAAGTCTGCAGTGGCAGTTTATAATGGCAGCCTTTAAATACTATTACTAGGTGAATATTAGTGTTTTATGCTTATGGAACCCCAACATGGAACTTCTTAACTTTTTTATCCTTGTGGTTGTTTTACATTTTTAGAGTTAAGTAAGGATTATGGTGTTTTATGCCTTTGGCACCGAATTACAAACTTTAGCTTTCTTGTATCCCCTTTTCATTTTTATACATAATTACTAAGGGGATATTAGCGTGTTATGCTTTTGGTCCCCCATTAGGCAGTTAGCTATTTTAAACTTCTGCTTCAGTCTCTCAAAAATACACAAGTCAATTGCATGCATAATCACATCAGACACACAGCACACCATAAAAATTGCCGATCAGAGAAGACAAATCTGCCAACATTCTGAGACTAGAACACTGTAACTTCAACTCTGGGGCACAAATTGTCTGTCTGATAAGATTCCCAACAGCACAGGAGTTTGGATACTGAACTTGTATGCTATTTGCTTCTTAGGCCGATATTCTCAAACATTTTGGGGCTTACACGCCCACAACTGATAAAGCTTTAATGGAGGTTGTGGGTTAATACTTTGACAAGGCTTCTGTATCATGAATAGGAAAAACATCCATGTGGACTCAACTAATTTCCTTTGTGGTCTTGGAAATATTTGTTCTGAGAGCCAGAAGCATCTGAGAATATAAGCCTTGCATAATTTTGTTTCATTATTTCATCTTAGCCTGGTTGTGGTACACCCAACAGCACAAAAATGTACAAATATAAAATAGTACAAGCATGAGCTTGTACTATTTGATTCTCACATAATATGGTTTCTCATTTGATTTTCTTCATTTTAGTCTATGGTTAATAGTATTTGAGACCTGCTTGAACTATTAAATCATTTCGGGTTGAACTTTAGTACCTCAACCAACTTGAGAATCACACTATTTGATCCTGTGCTTTTGGGGACTCTACTGAACCATTGTCTCCCTGTAACAGTTAGGGAGCTTATGAAAACATGACATGAACATCAACAGGGCCAGGAAAAAGCTAGTACACTCATCAATTTTCCCCCAATTCACACTCAGCTGATCCTCATGATGCGCACACACACACACACACACACACAGGCAGCAAACACATCAAACTATCAGGTGAAAACATCAAGGTAAAGACAGAACAGCCTGGCACTCGGCATGGCACTCAAGTTTTTGGCACCCCCATGCGGGACGCACCCTGGGCCAGCCCCGCCAAGCAGTGCCGCTGAGAGCCACACTGGTGAGGGCATAGCAGGGGGTTGCTGGCTGCTGTGGAGGCGGCTACAAAGATGCCATGCGTTACTCTGGCTACTGACTGACTGACTGGCTAATTGAGAAAGTAACTGAATGACAAGCTGACTAACTGAATAAATGACTGACTGACTGAATGAATAATTGACTAACTGACTGAGAAGGTGGCTGATTGGCTGACTGAATGAGTAGCTGATTGAATGATTGAGAAGGTAACTGAATGGTAAACTGAGTGGTAAACAAACTGACTATTTTAACAGCTAAGCTGACTGGTTATGTAACTGAATCATGATCACTTAATTAAAAGGCTCAATGAGTGGTCAACTGAAATTACTGGCTGATTGACATGATTATCAAGTACCTAACTAGCTGACTGGGAAACAAAATCAAAACACTGAGATGCGTTCACTCATTTGCTCGTTTAATCACTCACACACAAACATATGCACACGCGCACACACACATAAATTAAGGTTAGTTCATGCCTGTTAAAAGTCAATTCTCGTTAATCATATTTCTTTTAGCTTCTTTTTTTTCATTCTTTCCTCCTTCAAAACATATATACAAAATAAGGAACAAATAAAATATACGAACAAGCAAAACTAATTAACGTGAGTGCAAAAGCGTAAAGCATGGCGGCGGTGTGTGGGAACAAACAAACAAACAAACAGGAGACACGGTAAAACCAAAAAACACCAAACAACCAGAACCACAACAATAACAAGAACAGCCACCAGCAAAGTTCGTTAGGAGCGGCACCAGGTCACATTCGGTCAAGGGTTAGGGAGGTTAAAGACGGCCTCAAGGTAAGATAGGCTAGGATTGTGCAGGGCAGGGTATCGGCAGTTTATTGAGGTCAAGGATGGATTGTAAGGGCAAATGTTAGGGGGTGAGTTGTAGGTCAGGGGCAGAATAGATTAGGGGTGGGCAAAGGTTAGAGGGTCAAAGGAGGTTAGGTTAGGGTGGGCAAAGGTTAAGGGGGTCAGTTATTGTAGCTTGGGGTAAAGGTTAGGGGGTCAATCGTAGGTTGGGGGTAAGCTAAATCTGGGGTGGACTAGGTCGTGTTAGGTAACTGGTTTGTCAGCTTTGTGTTATCAAGGTTAGGTTAGGTTAGGGGTGGACTGAGTTAGGTTAGGTAAGGTATTTGTCATTTGTAGGCTATCAAGTTATGTATGGACAGGTCATTGTGAGGATGGGTAACGAGCGCAGTAGGGCAGGCTTGGAGGTCATGTTGTGTTAGTTCAAACATCAGGATTCATACAAACCAACAATGTAAGGTTAGGCCTCACAAAGTTAGAGGCAGGTTAGGTTGGGACCAGACTTTGGGTGTAGGCAAAGGGTCACAATCAGTCAAGGGAAGGGCTATGGTGGCAGGTCACAGGATTAAGAGCGAGTTAGGGGAGGGAGGTCACATCAGGTCAAGGGTCAAGGGGGGGTGGGGGTGCGTGACTCACCTCTCCATGTCGGGAGCGCCTGAAGGCTGGGCCGTGGCCGGAGGGGGGAGCGCCAGGGGGGGGGTGGCCTGAACTACTGAAATAAGCAGGGGGGGGTGCACCATCACTGACCTGACCCCCTGCCCCCCGCCCTGCCCCATGACCCCCTCTCCCCTCCCCCCGCCGCCCCCCAGAGGCGCGGTGGAGGGCGAGGGAGGAGGAAGAGAGGGACTGTGTGCGTCGCACCCCCTGTGAGCGCTTCCGTGTGTACGGCAGCGCCGCAGGCTCGGGGAACTCGTCCTCGTCCCAGTCGGGGTGGGGCGGGGCGGGGTCGGGGTCAAGGTCACCACCACTAGAGTAGCCGGAGGTCAGGTCATCGGCCGAGAGAACGCGACTGAAACACACAGACAGACGGATGCTCATGCAGGCCTCCCTCGGCGTGCGTGGGGGGGAGGGGGGGGGTGATGGGGGAGAGGAGGGGGGAAGAAGAGGAAAGGTGGTGGTGGTGGCATGCAGGGAAGAAGGAAAGACAGAGAGGAGGGAAACAAGGGGACTGGTGGTGGTGGAGGTATGCAGGGAATGAGAGAGGGAGAAAAGAGGGAAGGAAGAGAACTGGTGGTGGTGGTGATGGCATGCAGGGAATGGGAGAGGGAGAGAGGAGGAACAGAAGGGGGACTACAGAGGTCTGGAAGAGGAATGAAGAGGAAGAAGAGGACTGGCAGTGGTTGAGACAAACAGGGAAACAAAAGTGAAACAAAGAGGGAGGAAGAGGAGGGAAAAAAAGATGATTGGTGGGGGTGAAGACATAAATATGGAGAGAAGGGAGGGAAGGAGGGGAAAAGTGGTGGAGGTATATTGGTGGGGGAGGAGGTAGTGGAGGAGCTAAGGAGGATAAATACTGTGAATGGGAGCGGAGCAGGGAAGGGTGAAAAGAGGAAGGACAAAGGAGGTAAGAAAATACGGAGGAAATGCAGTGGGAGAGGAGACTGTGGTATGTAATAAAATGAGAAAATAAGAGAGAAGAGTTGAGGAAGAGAAGAAAAGATAATGGTGGAGAGTAGAACAGGTGGAAGAGGTCAGAGGTGGAAGGATACGGCAAGAGTAGAATTGACTAACAAAACAAAGAGAGTTGATGACGGGAAGGAAAAGTAACAGTGGACAGAACAACATGTGGAGGAGGTGAAAGGTGGAGGGAGGGAAGGGTGAAGGGTAACAAGATCAGGAAATAAGGAGAGGGATGTTGAAGGAAAGAAAGAGTTGCAAAAAAGGAGGAAAGGCTGTGGAGAGGGAGAGGAGAGGGCTGTGGGAGTGTGATGAGGATGGGTGAGAGCAAGGTGGATGAATGTTACAGATTAGGAAGAGAGAGGAATGGGTGGAGGTGGATGATAGAATATAAGAGTAAGCAAGTCTCTCGGATTCCACCTTGTTCTTAATTTTTTTCATTACTTCCTTGCTTAACAGAATTTCCTTTGATAGTGCATTTATATAAGTTGCAGGAAAAGTGTGGAAGCAGAAGGTGGAATCAATGAGACTTTGCCAGAAAAAGAGAAGAAAAAAAAAAGGAGTGGGGACATCATAGGCTCAAGGTAAAACATGTGCACACACAATAAGAACTGCAAAATGGGAACAAAGGTGCAAGAATAATCAAATATCAAAGAATGCAAACAATAAATGGTACAAAAAAAAGATAAAAAGGGTGAAAAGAATACAATAATAAAAGAGGTGCAATAATTAACATAACAAAGAGAGCAAACAATAATACCCCAAAAATCTAAAAAGGAATAAAAGAAAGCACTTCAAAAATACAAAATGCTAATACAAACAAAAACACATGCTATTTCTGGAGAGAGAGAGAGAGAGAGAGAGAGAGAGAGAGAGAGAGAGAGAGAGAGAGAGAGAGAGAGAGAGAGAGAGAGAGAGAGAGAGAGAATAATGTGCAATAACAGAGTGTAGGGGAAGGAAAAAGATAAAAAAAAAAAAAAAGAAGCAAAGAATGGAAGCTCAAAATGGCAGAGGAGGCAGGCATGGAGGAGAGGAAGGAGGAAGGGAAGGACAAACAGGAGGAGGAGGAGGAGGGAGGGAGGCCAGGGTGGTGCAAGATCTATATATATAAAAAATGTCACAAAACCGCACCGCCACACGTGACCCTCAGGAAAATGAAACAGGAAAAATAAAAGTCCAAGAAAAAGATGGACAAAGAAAAAGAAACAAAAACTGGAAAATGGAAAAAAAGTGGCTAACAGGGAAACCAAAACCAGAGAGGAGCACATTCTTCTTACTTCCTGTCTGTCTGTCTGTCCATCCGTCACTCGGTAAATTAAAAACAATAACAAAACGTTCGCGAGAAAACCGATTGGTGTGACCTGATTATTTTTTATTCATTATTATCGTCATCATTAACCGCCAGTGATCGTAATAAATAGTTAATATTGATATACCATTACAATGATTATTACCGCCACCATCATCATTCTTATCATCATTATAAGTTGCAAATTATTTAAAAAAAAAAAATAACCGGAAAATTTTGGGATCCTCAGAAACAATTTTTGAGTGAGAAAATATTCCCTTAACACATATGTATCAGTAAAGGTTGTTGTGGGGGGGGGGCTGTGTTCTGGGGGGGGGGGGGGGTGACATCACTAAGAAGATAAAAAATAAAGGAATTTATCTTTTTAGTTTAATGTCCTAAAAATTCATTAAATCAACCCGATGAAAACATGTGAAATATATGCATGTACATGTGTTTTAGTTTCCAAACTTTGTAAATTTGTACATGTTATATTACAATTCAACTTTGTAAAAAAATTTAAGTTTTAGTGAATGGCAACTGTGAAAGATATTCACCACGGTCTGATCACGAGTTCCCAGCAACCACAATTGCCAGCAAGTACTCTCCTGACATGAGCAAGCTCATGCTCATTATAGTCGATCTACAGGTACTGCAAGGACCTCACACACCACACACCCCATCTTCCTTGCTCAAGAGGGGACAGTAACCACTCCTGGTCAGCGGAAAGATTCCAGCCTGAGCAGGGCTCAAATTGCCGCCTGTCAGGCTGTGAAGCCTTGCAGCACAGCGCTCTATAAGTGTGTTACACATTCTGATGCACCAATTGTGATGCCTCCGCAGCAAAAAAAATCCCGCCAAATGTGAGAAAAAAATAAAATAAAATGAAATATCACCCTCTTTGAAAAAATTACAGGGAGTTGCTGAAAAAAATTAGAAAAACGCGCAAATCAGTGACCAAAATTTTTTCACTGCATGGAAGACTTATGAAGAGGCAGAGGAGGAGGAGGAGGAGGAGGCACAGGAGGAGGAGAAACAAAGGCGAACACAACACAGCGGCGCACAGACACACTAACAGCCAAGCCAGCAGTGCCGCCGACGGCGTGACACAGAATGCCGCAAAACTCAACTAAAGGAACCAAAACAAGGCTGGAGCTTCCGTCTGACTGCTTGTGTTGAAGGCACTTATATACTTCACCAGCCTGATGGTTCTCTTTGGGGTCCATAACCATATATCATAACACAAGAAAGTTCTTTAAATGGCCATCACGTGCAGCCATATCTCTTAAAAGTAGTTAATATATAATTTTTTATGAACAGAACATTGCCACTCTCTTAATACTAAAGGACAAATTGATGCCTTGTCTCTTTATTACATTCAATAATTTTCTCACAGACTATCAATTTTAATTCCGTAACATTAAATTAGATGAACCACTACAGCCAATATTAAACCTGACTTCCATGGCGTAAATATAATTCCTACAGGCATATACATCATTGCATGTGGATATTTTGTTTTATGTACTCGTAAGTATGCTCAAAAGGTTTAATTCCAAGAAAAAATTTAGCCTCTTAAAGCAATGAACAAAACAGCAAAATGGTAGTACTAAAAATGGTCTCTGTAAAATGTTAGCAAAGGTTTCAACACTTTGCCGAGTCTTACTTCAAAACGTAAAAATAATTCCTTCTATAAAGTGCAAACAAAACATTTTTATGCTGCAAAAATGTCTCCTGAAATAAGACAAAAGTTAAAATGCAAAAATAGGAGTTGAAAACAATATACTAGTCAGTCTTGTGATACAAAAATTGTTTGTAAATATAACAATATGTATGAGCTGCTCATTTAAGCTTTCCTGCAAAATAACAAACAGACAAGTAAGGTCTGAAATATAACTGTATAAAAAAGCTATATAAATAAGAGAAGACAAAATATTTTCTTGCTCCTTCAATCACTCCTTCCAAAATGAACTCACTCGCTCACACACCAGCACACCCTTACCCCAACCTCACAGCCACACTGACCATCACTCCACACACAGCAGAGCAAATGGGCATCGCCAGGCAGCTACCATAGTCTCTTCACTAAAACTGAATCCCCAGCTGTGGCTTGATCCCCAGCCAGGAAGGTAAGGGTGCTATTGATTGACTGTTGCCCAAAACACTCATGTACACTGAAATCTTCCTTTACTTTCTAATCACCATCTTCCTTTGGCACTCAAGTCTTCCCTCACCATCTAATCACTTTCCCTTGGTACTTTATTCTTTCTTCACTAACTAATCATCCTCTTCCTCTGTCGCTATATTCTTCCTTCACTAAATAATCATCTTCCCTTTGATATTACATTCTTTCTTTTCTGATAAACCATCCACTTCCATCAGCACTATGTTCCTTCTTTACAACCTAACCACTCACTATCTTCCTTCCTTTAAAACAATCACCCTTTGTCCTAACATATCAAAAAGGTGAGAAGTAAAGTCACCATCCATGCTGGCACTTTATGGCAATGAACGGCACTATTTGGCACTCACCTGGCGGGGTCCTGGGAGCGTGGGGAGCGACGACGTGCAATGCTGCTTCCGTTCCCGTCGTCCTGTGAGTCCTGGTAGTAGTCCGTCACGTCAGCCGAGCGCGTCTTGTTGGAGCGCACGACACGGCTGGCGGACGACCCCCTGGGCTTGTAGGCAGCGTCACTCTCGGCCCTCACCCGCGGCTCAGAGTCATAGGCGCCTGGGAGGGAAGGGTGAAAGGGTGAGAATGGGTGGACTGGGTGGGGGTGAGGATGTTAGTTATGATGTTGTGCTGTGCATGCGTATGTGTTGTTTTTTCCTGGGTTAGAAGTGAGGAAGTAAAGTTCATATGTGTGTGTGTCATGTGTGGTTATATTTCAGTGTATGTTATTGTTTATTTGTCTGTTTGTGTGGATTAGTCAGATGGTGTGTGTCTGTCTGTCTGTTTATTTTTTGCCAATCTTTTACTTTTTATGAACCTCTTTTTGACTGAACACATTATATAAACTAAATCATACCACATAAAACTAGACCAAACAGAACTCCTAAAACACACACCTAAGTACAATTATAAACCTAGGACAGTGAAGGTTAATTTTGTCTGTTTCACCGCTGCCATTACCTTATGATATTCAATGCTTATTTCCCTATCAATGAAGTTAAGAAGGATGATATTTTTTTTTTCCAAGATGGCCATCACACAACCATATAGTGCCCCATTCCACAAAACATGCTCTTTTCAATCAGTTCAATCTGTATTCCTCAAAATTCACCTTTCCTTTCACCTGTTTAGCTCAAATCTTGCTTGGGTGACACTGACCCAACCCATGCATGTTTTCAATGATGTTTCTCTGTTACTTCTTACTTCTGCTCCTTGCCCCATGCACTTCAAAGATAATTAAACTGTTTTCATCCAATACCTTGTTGGACTCAGAGGGCGAGGAGTTTCTTTATGAATTCCACCAATGATATGAGTCAGAAAGGGAAAGGGGGAGGTGATCCATGTATATATATAATCAGAATAGCTAGCCAGGTGTTTGCTTTGACACAGGGGCAGAACTTCACACACAAAAAGAAAAATATAAACAGCACACACACAAATATCCTTGTTAATGTTGCTCTTATCATCATTACTATCATCATCATCATCATTGCTATTATAGTGCTATTTTTGTTAGTCCTGAAAAAATTAGTCAACCTATTACAAATTTCCTTATAATTATTACAACTCATTCTCTATTACAGCCATTATTATTATTATTATCATTATTATTATTATCTATCACAGCCTTATTATATTATCAGCAAGAGTGATGGCGAGGCACACATTCCTACCTCAGTTTTGTAGCCGATTTTGAACAGAATTTCGACTGAAGCAGATTGAAGATGACCAATTTAAAAAAAAATCTTGACCATGGTGCAAAAGATAAACAACAGAGCGAGCAAAAGCAAACTAATGGATATTTCTGACATGCAAAAAAGCTCTACCATACAATTACCATGAGAGAGAGAGAGAGAGAGAGAGAGAGAGAGAGAGAGAGAGAGAGAGAGAGAGAGAGAGAGAGAGAGAGAGAGAGAGAGAGAGAGAGAGAGAGAGAGAGAGAGAGAGAGATAGAGAGAGAGAGAGAGAGAGAGAGAGAGAGAGAGAGAGAGAGAGAGAGAGAGAGAGAGAGAGAGAGAGAGAGAGAGAGAGAGAGAGAGAGAGAGAGAGAGAGAGAGAGAGAGAGAGAGAGAGAGAGAGAGAGAGAGAGAGAGAGAGAGAGAGAGAGAGAGAGAGAGAGAGAGAGAGAGAGAGAGAGAGAGAGAGAGAGAGAGAGAGAGAGAGAGAGAGAGAGAGAGAGAGAGAGAGAGAGAGAGAGAGAGAGAGAGAGAGAGAGAGAGAGAGAGAGAGAGAGAGAGAGAGAGAGAGAGAGAGAGAGAGAGAGAGAGAGAGAGAGAGAGAGAGAGAGAGCACACCACACATCTCACAAACATACTAAGGGCAAGTCACCTCCCCATAGGTCCCTTCTCAGCCTAGGGTGTTGAACAGAAGCCAAACATTTGCTAAGAAAACATCGCAACATCCATGATACAACACAGACAGACAAGACTGACAGGCAAGCAGGCAGAAAAAAAAGATCCAATATATAAAAAAATGTAAATAAATAAGCAGAAAAGAGGAAAAGAAATGTTGGTGTGAACTTCCAACTTTATTCTGGTAACACAAGATTTTTATTCAAATTATACAAAGAAAACCATTGATTGCCCCATTCTCTCTCTCTCTCTCTCTCTCTCTCTCTCTCTCTCTCTCTCTCTCACACATACACACTAGCAGGCACCTCTAACAGTAGCACTACCACCTTCACCATACATGCACATCACTACATATATCTACATTCTGTTCAAACTAATTAGGCAAATAGACCCCGCCCACACCAGCCAGCATCCACTAATAAGATTCACCCTTCTCCAGCATCCACCAAGAAGATTCAACCTTTGCCAGCATTCAAAAATAAGATTCAACCTTTCCCAGCATCCACCCACCACATGCAGCCTGAGTTGGGGAGGGTGAGGCTTAATAGTGGACTGGCCAATGAGATACACTGATTGAGGAAGGGGGAGGAGCCTATTTGCTGGGTTATTGTGAACAGAGAAAAGTCTACAAACAGGCTACAGAGATAGGCATGGCACCATGTCATCTTTTCTATATGTAAGCTTCCCCTGGTGTGTGGTAATGAGCCTAAATAGAATATGTGTAAAAACTTTATAATACGATGAAAAAATTGTAGAAAGTGACATTCCATTGAGCTTTTGGAGTGTTTTAAAAAGGCGTAAAGAGAAATTAAAGTAACCTTGAGTGAGAGAGCGAGAGAGAGATAATATTATGTGCAGCGCTACTAAATAAACGACAGCAAAAAAAATCCATAAAAAAGTAGCAAAAAGAAGGGAGCTGACATTGACGACTAAGAACAATGATGATGACAGTTAAGCGACTAGTGCTAATGAGGCGAACTGAGCAACAATATAATTAATGTTAGAAAAAAAGGCTGATTAGAAAAAAAAGATGAGTGCAGCGAAAGACTTAATATCAAAGCTTACAAATGCCAACAACAGCGAATGTTCCTCTGAGACAAAGAAGCAAAATAAGTAATAATAATAATAACAATGATAATAATGATAATAAAGAAAAACACCAATAGACTAGATTTGAGATACTAAGAATATAAAAAAAGGAAAAAGAAATGCAGAAAAACAAAATAAAAGTAATAATAGCAATAATAGCTTTGAGCAATTATCATTAATATGCACAGACTAGCATAAAAAGGAGGAACTGAGAGCAAAACATAATAGAAAAAACTAAAAATATTGTGTTTACAAATATAAGTGGAGACATTATTGAATATAAGACCCCATATAGAGAGTCGGTGTGCAAGACTAGACTCTATTGCAAGCACACATAAGGATGACATTGTATTGTGGCCTAAGAGGAGTATTGGAACATGCAAAATAGATACAAAATACATCAACTAGCAGCACCATCACAAGAAAAACCATAAGTTGCCTAATAATGTTTTTGTTGTGCATTTTCACGATGACCACTATTATCATTATTATTGCATCTTCCTCCCATCACATGTACAAAATATCACAATAAAACCGTTAATTCACTCGCCAATATCCCTATTTTTTTTTTGTCTCGCGTTTTTTACTTTCCAAAAAAACTGAACAACATCCAAATCAATTCTAACTAAATATCAAAAGCTACATCACAGGGGAAACTAAATATACACATAAAAAACAAAATTACAGCTTGTGGTCATAAAAGAATCTTGTACAACATAACAACAACAAGATAAATGATGATATAAAGTTAAATAATTGTGACGCAAAGAAATAAAAAGATACATGAGTGAAGAAAAATATAATAAAAAAAGGAGGTGAAGGAGGTGGAAGAGGAGGAGGAGGAAGAGGAGGAGGAAGAGTAGAAGGAAGAAGAGAAACAGTTGATTGAAAAATATAAAGACAAAAAGAGGGAAAGGAAAGCAGAAAGACAAAGAAACAAAGAAAGGAAAAAAAGACAAATAAAGAAGGAAAGAAATAACAAAAAGACAAAAAGAAAGAGAAGAATTGCAAAAGACCACCACCAAATCAATATGCAACATAATCCACCTTCCTCCTCCTCTCCTCCACCTCCACCTCCTCCTCCACTTCCTCCCACTTCTTCATCCTCTCCCTCTCCATCTGCTGCTGAAGGCGGAGGCGCTGGCGGGTGAGGGGGGGCGAGGGGGGACCATCAAGGAGGGGGGATGAGGGTGGGGAGTAGAGTTCTGGAGGGGAGGACGGAGGGGTGGGGAAGAAAGCTGAAGCAGAGGAGGGGTGGAGAGGCGAGGGAGAGGAGGACAAGGTGGAAGGGTGGGTCTCATAGAGGGGGTGGTGGAGGGGGGTACCTGGTGGGGGGGGCTGCCGGGGGAGGTGGTGGTGCTGGAGGTGGTGGTGGGCGGTGGGGTCGTCGTAGTCGTTGTCGTGGAGGTGTGGAGGAAGGGGCTTGATGTTGCGGTTCATGTCCCCGTCGGCGCCGATCAGCTCACCCGAACTGTAGCTCCTCTTCAGCTGGTTCATGATCCCTCCGCCGCCCTGGGAATGGGTGGAAATGGGGGTTGATAGGCATGTATTGGTGCTCATGAGGATTAGTGGGCATAAACCCCTCCTCCCACAGCCCCAGTGCACATGTCTTTCTACCCTTGCCCATCCCAATGCTATCCAAATCCCTTATGCAAGAGTTAACCAACAACTTCATTCCTCCAACTGGGAAACTCTGGAACAGCCTTCATTTATCTGTATATCCTCCCACCTACAACTTCAACTTTTTCAAGAGGGCAGAGGAGAGGGAGAAAGGGAAGACAAAAAAGGAGGGAAAAAGAGAATGAAAAAGGATGAAGAGGGAAGGAGATGGAGAAAGAAAAGGAGAGAGGGGAAAAAAGGGAAGGATAAGGAAAGGAAGAGGGAGGAGAGGAAAGAGAGGGGGAAAGAAAGATAGGGAAAATATCAAGAGATTTTTACATCCGAAATTGACTCTGTCTTTGGCCTCTCATTGTATTTTCTTTACAGGAACAGTGCATGGCAAAGCTTTTTTTTATGTTGTGCCTGTGAGCTGTTTTCTCGGCTTTAGACAAATTAAATAAATAAAAAAAGTCCCCCAAACTTGTGAAACTATTCACCAGTACCATGAGCTTTAGAATTATTAACTGTTAATTATTTCTAAGGGGCAAGAGTCTCAAATAACCCAAATCACAGACCTAAACTAACAAAACTTCAAATTTATTCAACCATTCAAAACATTGCCATAAATTAGCTCGAGCAGGACAAACATGTCTCAAATAACAAGTCAGGCCTAGACAAACAAAATTTGGTCAAGTTATGCAAATCAAACAGTAAGACCTCCCATTTTTTTCTTATCTAATCTTTATCATCCCTTCCCTTCTCCTCCTTATCATCATCTCATTACTTCTATACCAATACTCTCCTTCCCTCCTCAACCCTTCCCCTTCTTCCCCATCACTGTCTTCCATCTTTTTCTTATTTAATCCTTTTCATCCCTTCCTTTCCCTACCAAACCCATCTTCCATTCTTTGCCCCTTTCCATTATTTCATTCCTCCTTATCTCCCTCCTCCCTTTCTTTTTTAGTTAATCCTTACCATCCCTTCTGCTCTCTACCAATCCACTCCCTTCTTCACCTTAATAGCGGTCTGCATGATGACGGTGGTAGCATAGTTGACACCCTTGGAGCCCAGGCTGAGCACGGCGCTGTAACCCTGCTCCTTGGCCTGGGCGATGCAGTTGTCGATGTCATCCTCGCGCCGCGTCAGCCAGGGGTGCACGAACTTGCGGTACAGAATGGAGGAGCCGCGCGTGGCCGGGGAGAGCAGCCACAGCACCACCAGGATCTTGAGCTGGGGTGGTGAGTAGAGGTGAGTGGTGATGGTACGGTACGCATTAGTGGTGAAATGGTAGAAGTGGTGATGCAGGGAACTGGTGAGGAGCTTGGTGGTGTGTGGTGATGAAGTGGGTAGTGAGTTCTGGTGATGCAATAGGTGGAGCTGTGGTGGTTAGGTGTGGTGGTGAGGGAGAAATAATGATGAGCTGGAAGTGGTGATGAAGGGAAAGTGATGATGATGAGCTTGGTGGTGTGTGGTGATGAGGAGGAAGTGGTGATGAAGGGAAAGTGATGATGATGAGCTTGGTGGTGTGGTGATGAAGGGAAAGTGATGATGATGAGCTTGGTGGTGTGTGGTGATGAGGAGGAAGTGGTGATGAAGGGAAAGTGATGATGATGAGCTTGGTGGTGTGTGGTGATGAGGAGGAAGTGGTGATGAAGGATGATTAGTCTGTGAATTTGGTGATGTTTTAATGGTGATGAAAGCAGTCATAACATCACCATCAGGATCTTTTGGACTGTGGTGATGGTGAATGGGTCTTGTTTGGTTCTCTCTCTCTCTCTCTCTCTCTCTCTCTCTCTCTCTCTCTCTCTCACTATAATCCCCTAAACTCATATTTCTTTCCTCCCTCTCTCCCATCTTCTTCCTCCATATTTATTCTTCCTCCTCCTCTATAATTATCTTCCCCTCTTCTTCTTCCTTATATAAAACAGGGAAGAGACACAGTGAGATCTTCATGAATCTTCCCTTCCTTTTCCTTTCCTTTCCTCTCTCTTCCCTTCCCTTTCCTTTCCTATCCTATCCTTTCTCTTCCCTTCCCTTCCCTTCCTTTCAATTCCCTTCCCTTCCCTTCCTTTCCTTTATCTTCCCTTCCATTCCTTTCTCTTGCCTTCTCTTCTCTTCCCTTCCCCTCCCCTCTCACTCTACCCCTTCCAACAACTTGTAATTAAAAAAAAAAAAAAAAAAAAAAATCAGCCTGTCAATTTAAACTCCCCTTCTCCTCCCTCTCCCTCTCCTACCTTTTCTCTCTTTTTTCCTTCTTCCTTCTCTCTCACCTTCTGTTCTTTAGCCTCTTTCTCCTCTTCCTTCTGCCTTCTCCTGCCCTTTCTCCCTCTCCTCTCTTCCCATTCTCCTTCTCTTCCTCTATTCCATTCATCTTCTTCCCTATCTTTTTTTCCCCTTCTTCCTCTCCTCCCTCTTCCTTCCCTTATTCCCCCTCACTCTCTCCTCTAAGTCCTCTTCTTTCTCCATCTCCTTCCCTTTTCCTCCTTTTTCTTTCTCGTTCTCCCTCTCCTTTTCTATCTTCCCTTTCTCCCTCTCCTCTGCCCTCCCTCTCCTGGTCAAGCTCATTCTACAGGTTCTTTCCCACTCTCTCCCTCTCCCTTTCTCTCCCTCCCACTCTCCCCTCCTCCTCCCCTCTCACCTCATAGTAGAAGGGGAACCAGAAGCTGAGGAAGACATCGGTGAGTGTTTCCAGGCAGGTGAAGAAGGCGAAGACGATCCAGTACATCATCCATTTTACCTGTGACGAGAGGGGGCAGGTGAGCACAGGTGTAGTGGGGGCAGGTATGGAAGGGACAGGTGTGGAAGGTGTGAAGTGAGCAGGACAGGTAATAAGGTGAAAATGGTAGGTATGGAAGGGACAGGTGTGAAAGGAAGGTGTGAGGTGAGAAGGACAGGTAATAAGGTGAGAAAATGAAGGTGAAAAGGGCAGGTATGGAAGGGACAGGTGTGGAAGGAAGGTGAGGTGAGAAAAACAGGTAATAAGGTGATGGTGGTGAAGGGAAGGTGAACAGGGTAAGTAAAGGCAGGTGTTAAGGGGGGGGAGGGTGAGAAGGGGAGGTGAGTAGGCCAGAAGGGGAGGGATGGGCGAGAAGGAGATGGAGAAAGGAAAGATAGGAAAGGAGTTAGAGAAAAAGAAGATAGGATAGGAGAGGAAAAAAAGAGGAAGAAAATGAAGGAAAGGAAAAAGGGAAGGAAAGAGAGGAAGGAAAGGGGGGATAAGGACAGTGGTGATGATGGGAAGTAAAATGGAGGGATGGAAAGGGAGAAAGAGGAAGGGGAGAAAGGAAGGGAAAGGGCAGGAGGAAAGGAAAGGGAGAAAGGAGAGAGAAGGAAGGAAAGGGAGAAGGGGAGAAAGGGAAGGAGAGGGTGAAGGGGAATGAGGGAAGATGGAGATATAGAAGGAGAGGGAGAAGGAAGGAGAAGGAAAGGGAGATATAGGAGAAGGAGAGGGAGAAGGAAGGAGAAGGAAAGGGAGATATAGGAGAGAAGGAGAGAAGAGGCAGGTGAAGGGATGGTAGTGGAGAGAAGGAGGGAAGAAGATGGAGGAAATAGAAGAGAAGAAAATAGGAAGGTAAGAGAAGAAGGTGGTGATGCAGGTGGAGGGAGGGAAGGGGTAGGAAGATGGAAAGGATAAAGGGAAGGAAGTATGGGAAAGAGGTGGAGGAAGAAGGTAATTGAAGGAGGTGGAAGAAGAAGGGAGTGGAAGTAATGGAGAGAAAGAGAAGGGAGATAAAAAGATAGGGATAAAGAGAAGAAGGTAAACAGAAGAAGGGAAGAGGTGGAGGAATGAGGAAGAAGACAGGTGGAGGTATTGAAGGTGGAAGAGGTGGAGATGGGGAAAAAGTTGAGGAAGATGGATGAGAAGGTGAGGAGGAAGAGGACAGGAGTGGAGGGAAGGAAGGGAAGAAGATGGAGATAGATATGGGAAGGAAAGAGGTGGAGTGGAGGAGGAAGCGAGGAGGTGGAATGGAAAAGGGGGCAAGGAGGTGGAGGAGGAGGGAGATGACAAGTGTGGAGCTGGTGGAGGTAAGTGGAGGAGGTTAGGTGGTGAAGGAGAGAGAAGTATAAAAGGAAAGAGAAGGAGGAAGGTAAAAGGGGAAAGAGATAGGAAGGAGGAGGAGGAAAAAATGAGATGAGATGAAGGGGAAGAGAGAGAGGTGAAGGGGAGACAAACAGACAGAGGGTGGTGGAGGTGGAGGGTGGTGTTAGGTGGTGATGTGGAGGGGAAAGCTGGAGGCTGTGGTGATGCTGTGATGTTGTGGTGATGAAAATGACCGTAGGAGATGGAGAGAAAGGGAAGGGAAGTGAGAGAGGAACAGAGAGAAAGAAGGGAGAGATATGGAGGAGGAGAAAGGGAGAAAGGGAGGAAAGGAGGGAACGAAGGAAGAAAATATGAAGATGGAGTATTGTCAGGGGAGGAAATGAAGGAGGGGGGGAGAAAGGGAGGGGAAGTGAGAGAGGAACAGAGAGAAAGAAGGGAGATATATGGAGGAGGAGAAAGGGAGAGAGAAAGGGAGGAAAGGAGGGAACGAAGGAAGAAAATATGAAGATGGAGTATTGTCAGGGGAGGAAATGAAGGAGGAGGGGAGAAAGGGAGGGGAAGTGAGAGAAGAACAGAGAGAAAGAAGGGATCGAGATATATGGAGGAGGAGAAAGGGAGAAAGGGAGAAAATATGAAGATGAAGTAGTCAGTAGAGGAAATGAAGGAGGAGGGGAGAAAGGGAGGGGAAGTGAGAGAGAGAGAGAGAGAGAGAGAGAGAGAGAGAGAGAGAGAGAGAGAGAGAGAGAGAGAGAGAGAGAGAGAGAGAGAGAGAGAGAGAGAGAGAGAGAGAGAGAGAGAGAGAGGGGAACAGAGAGACAGAAGGGAGATATATAGGAGAAAGGAAGAAAGGGAGGAAAGGGAGAAAATATGAAGATGAAGTATTGTCGAGAGGAAATGAAGGAGGAGGAGGAGGAGGAGGTGGAGGAGGAGGGGTTAAAGGTGGAGAGCTGGAAAGATTCTTGGCTAATGTGTGTGTGTGTGTGTGTGTGTGTGTGTGTGTGTGTGTGTGTGTGTGTGTGTGTGTGTGTGTGTGTGTGTGTGTACGTGTGTGTGTGTGCATACGTACACACGCACGCAAAACTCCCCTTGACGTCGTAATGAGTGAGTGAGGAGACCAATGAGTGCAGGTGTGTGTGTGTGTGTGTGTGTGTTTGTGTGCAATCAGTCACTCACCCCTTGGCGACAGTGTACAGATGCTCATTGTGCCAGAGAGAGAGAGAGAGAGAGAGAGAGAGAGAGAGAGCGGATACACATAAACCAGCTAATCTTTGAGGTAAACAAAGAGATAGCATCTTACAAATAAATAAAGCAAGAGAGAGAGAGAGAGAGAGAGAGAGAGAGAGAGATAATCATCATTGCCACAACTACACTTAACCACCGCCTGCAGTGTTGCCAACTTAAGATGATCGAAAATTCTCTCTCTCTCTGATGAAAATGTTGAGACAAATACAACTACTACTACTACTACTACAGTCTACTACTACTACTACTACTACTGCTATTAATATTACTACTATGCTGTTATTCCTACAAAAACAATAACAGCTACTACTACTACTATACTACTACTACTACTACCACTACTATACTACTACTACTACTACTACTACTACTACTACTACTACTACTACTATTACTACTACTACTACTACTTCTATTACTTCCACTACCATTAATATATATGTCCACCCATCACTTTTTCTCTCTCTCCCTCCCTATGCTATTAGTGATCAATTAGTTTCTTGCCGCTGCAGCATAAAGTCTTAAATTCTCTTCCTCTTCCTCCTCCTCCTCCTACTACTACTACTGCTACTACCACAGCTACTTACGTATTCTTTGACATTCTTGGTCTTCACCGCCTTGTAGGAGTAGTAGGCTGGAAACAGGGTCCCGAACACCAGTCTGCGGAGAGATGAGAGTGAGTGAGTGAGGTTTGTAAGTACGTATGAGTCAGTGTGTGGTTAAGTGTGAGCGAGCTTGAGTTTGTAAAAGTAAAATGCGTCTGAGTGAGAGTGACTGAGTGCGTGTAAGTGGGTAGATGAGTGGGTGGGTGAGTGAGTGAGGTTTGGTGTGTCTGTTCGGGAGCAGTGAGTAGCGGGCCATTTTTTCTTTTTTCTTTCTTTGCGCCCTTGAGCTGTCTCCTTAGCTGTAAAAAAAAAAAAAAAAAAAAAAAAAAAAAGAGTGTGATTAGGAGTGAGCGATTGAGTGTGAGAGTAAAGAGGGACTGAGAGTGGGTGAGGTGGGCGGGTGGGTGGGTGAGTGAGGAAACCTAAGATAATAAGTAAAAGGTTTAAACAAAGAAGAAGAAGAAGAAGAAGAGCAGTTAAATCCTAAATATTATTTTTTTTTTCTATGGCCAAAATATGTGAGGCAAGAAATATTTTTAAGAAAGATTGAGTTTAATTTTCGTGAGTGTGTGTGTGTGTGTGTGTGTGTGTGTGTGTGTGTGTGTGTGTGTGTGTGTGTGTTTCCATTTGTTCCTACACGTTCTTCCTCATTCTATTGCTAGTTGGCACGCTCTCTCTCTCTCTCTCTCTCTCTCTCTCTCTCTCAGTACCTGTGACTTTTTTCACCTTCGTCTCTATTTTAACTTCCTCCTGTGTGTGTGTGTGTGTGTGTGGTTCAGGTGGCACTGTCTCTGGCCTAATGCCAAGCTCCTAAAATGAGTGAGAGACACACACACACACACACACACACACACACACACACACACACACACACACACACACACACACACACACACGTACACACACACACACACACACACTTGCGCCATACAAAGAAGATTATAAATAGGTAAGGCAAAATCGTAAACAGTTAAACACACACACACACACACACACACACACACACACACACACATACACTTTCTTGTTATGGTAAATATAACAAAAAAACATTCCCGTTACTAACTACTGTGTTACTTTTCCTCCTTCTCCTCTTCTTCCTCCTTCTCTTTCTCCTTTCTCCTCCTCTGCCTTTTTTTTCCACTTCACGTTGTCAGAGAGAGAGAGAGAGAGAGAGAGAGAGAGAGAGAGAGAGAGAGAGAGAATCAACACAAGTGACAAGGATGTTAAAAATTACGCTTGTTTTAGTCTGGGATGCACACACACACACACACACACACACACACACACACACACAAAGGGACGACACGACACGACACTCCAGGGGAACGAACGAGGGGAACGAAAACAAAGACGAAGAGGAGGTGTGGAACGGGGGAGGGAGGGGGAACGAACGGAATAAAGCGAACGGGAGGGGGCACGGAAGGAAGGAAATGGGAGGGGAAGGTAAACGAAGGGAATAGGATCAAGGGGAACGAATAGGGAAAGGAGGGAAAACGAAGGGAATAAAGCGAAGGGAAGGGGGCACGGAAGGAAGGGAATGGGAGGGGAATAAAGCGAAGGGGAGGGGGCACAGAAGGAAGGGAATGGGAGGGAATAAAGGGGAGGGGCACAGAAGGAAGGGAATGGGAGGGGAGGGTAAGCGAGGGGAATAAAGCGAAGGGGAGGGGGCACGGAAGGAAGGGAATGGGAGGGGAGGGTAAGCGAGGGGAATAAAGCGAAGGGGAGGGGGCACAGAAGGAAGGGACTGGGAGGGGAGGGTAAGCGAGGGGAATAAAGCGAAGGGAGGGGCACGGAAGGAAGGTAATGGGAGGGAGGGTAAGCAGGGAATAAAGCGAAGGGGAGGGGCACGGAAGGAAGGGAATGGGAGGAGGGTAAGCGAGGGAATAAAGCGAAGGAGGGGACACGGAAGGAAGGGAATGGGAGGGAGGGTAAGCGAGGGAATAAAGCGAAGGAGGGGCACGGAAGGAAGGGAATGGAGGGAGGGTAAGCGAGGGAATAAAGCGAAGGGAGGGGACACGGAAGGAAGGGAATGGGAGGGGAGGGTAAGCGAGGGGAATAAAGCGAAGGGGAGGGGGCACGGAAGGAAGGGAATGGGAGGGGAGGGTAAGCGAGGGGAATAAAGCGAAGGGGAGGGGACACGGAAGGAAGGAATGGGAGGGAGGGTAAGGAGGGAATAAAGCGAAGGGAGGGGCACGGAAGGAAGGAATGGGAGGAGGGTAAGCGAGGGAATAAAGGAAGGAGGGGACACGGAAGGAAGGGAATGGGAGGGAGGGTAAGAGGGGAATAAAGCGAAGGAGGGGCACGGAAGGAAGGGAATGGGAGGAGGGTAAGGAGGGGAATAAAGCGAAGGGAGGGGACACGGAAGGAAGGAATGGGAGGAGGGTAAGGAGGGGAATAAAGCGAAGGGAGGGACACGAAGGAAGGGAATGGGAGGGGAGGGTAAGGAGGGAATAAAGCGAAGGGAGGGGACACGGAAGGAAGGGAATGGGAGGGGAGGGTAAGCGAGGGGAATAAAGGAAGGGAGGGACACGGAAGGAAGGGAATGGGGAGGGTGTAAGCGAGGGGAATAAAGCGAAGGGGAGGGGACACGGAAGGAAGGGAATGGGAGGGGAGGGTAAGCGAGGGGAATAAAGCGAAGGGGAGGGGACACGGAAGGAAGGGAATGGGAGGGGAGGGTAAGCGAGGGGAATAAAGCGAAGGGGAGGGGACACGGAAGGAAGGGAATGGGAGGGGAGGGTAAGCGAGGGGAATAAAATCATGAGGAGAACGGGCGAGGCGTGGGGCGGGGGACGGGGGACCGGAGCGGGGCGGGGCGGGGCATTGATCGAGGTGAACGAACATGAGGAACGAGACGAACGAAGGACTTAGTGACAAAACCATCATCATCATCAGCAGCAGCAGTAGTCATTGCCGCAGCAGCAGCAGTAGTAGCCGCAGGAGTTATGGGAGCAGCAGCGGTAGTGGCAGTAGTAATTGCAGTAGGTGTGTGTGTGGGCGTGTCTCACCTTGCGTTGTGGCGACGTGAAGGACACACACACACACACACACACACATATATACACACACACACACACACACACACACACCTGAAGGCGGCGTGCAGCATCATGGCGGCGCCGGGCATGAGCGCCGCCGCCACCAGCGCCGCCGCCGCCGCCCCCGCCAGGGAGGGCTTCGGGGTGAGGAGGTCCTCGGGCACCGCCACCACGGAGTCGCTGCGGGCCAGGCGGGGGGCGGCGGGCCCTTCGCGAGCCCCCTGCTGCTGGGGGGCTTCGGGGGGCTGCCACAGGGGGGGCCGCACCATGGGGTCAGAGGCGGAGTGTGCTAATCCGTTCCCCCTGGCGTCCCCCCACCACTGGGCCTCGGGGGGCGGGGGGACGTAATGCGGGGGTGGGGGACAGTGCAGGGGCGGGGGGCGGTGCGGCAGAGGATGGTTTAAAGCCAGGGGGGCGTGGGTGGTGGGGGCAATGGGCGCGTGGGCATGGGTTGTGGGAGACATGGGCGCGGTGGCGTGGGGGGCATCATGGGTGCAAGGCGCGGGGGCATGAGTGAGGACATGCCCCGGAACATGACACGAGACATGGGCTGGGGCATGGGTGGGCTGCGTGTTGGCGCGGGTGCGGACATGGGCGGGGGGCGACGGAGGGGACATGGGCGTGGTGGTGGTGGTGTAGGCGGGGCGGGGCGGGAACACCAGCCTGTCCTCGAACGAATCACACCGACTATCGAAATCGGAATCCTCATCCTCGTCTATCAACCTCAGGGACAACGCGCCGCGGCCCACGCCCACTGACGACGCGGGCGTGGACAGGGACGAGTCTATGGACGTGGTCGAGGCTGTGGGCGTGGGCATGTACGTGTGGGCGGGCGTGGGTTGCTCCTGGGTGGGCGTTGACGATCCTGAACGGTCTGCGCTTGACGTGGTTATAGGTACTGGTGTCACTGGGGGCCCCGGCCGTGTGGGGGGCTGGGGGGCGGGGCGGCGTGGTGTGGGGCGCCGTGGGGTTGTGGGGCGTGGGGGTTGGGGTGTTGGGGAGGGTGAGGAGACGGGGACATAGGTAAGTGTGGAGGAGGGGATATAGGTAGGGGCGGTGAGGGAGTCCAGGGAGGGGTTGAGGATGGGGAGGGGGAAGACGAGGTGCCCGTCGGAGGTCATGAGGACTTGGGAGGAGGTGGAGGAGGCGGAGGAGGCGATGGAGGAGGAGGAGGGGCTGGAAATGATGATGGGGGAGGAGGAGGAGGGGCTGGAAATGATGATGGGGGAGGAGGAGGTGGAAGATGAGGAAGAAGTGGTAGAGGAGACGGAGGAGGTGGAGGGAGTAGAAGACGAGGAAGAGGAGGAGGGCCTGAAGAAGGAGGAGATGAGGCTGGAGGTGGAGGAGAGAATGGAAGAAGACGAGGAGGAGGAGGAGGAGGTGGTGGTGGCAGGAGTGGAGGTAATGACTGCCTTGGCCCCACCTCCTCCTCCTCCTCCATCTCCTCCTCCTTCTTCACTCCCTCCTCCTCCTCCTCCTTCAGGGTGGGGGGGGCCGTCCATGGTGGGGGTGAGAGCGGCGGGCACGCGGCACGGACCACAGTCACAGAGCCACTGGTGCCATGCCCTGCCCTCGCCTGCCACTAAATTCTCCCCCCCCCCCCATCCTTGGCACTCACCTCCCTTCTGGCACTTGCTTCCTTGCTTCTCCCCTCTCTATCTCTCCTCTTCCCGTCACTGCGTCTCCCATTCCTCTTTCCCTGTCTTTCTCTCCCCTTCCCTCTTCCCCTCACTACTTCTCCCATTCCTTTCTTTTGCTCCCCTTCCTCTTCCCCTCTCTATCTCTCCCCTTCCCTCTTCCCCTCACTACTTCGACTTTTCCATTTGCTCCCCTTCCTCTTCCCCTCTCTATCTCTCCCCTTTCCGCTATCCCTTTTACTACGTACTTTCTCTCTCTCTTTCCTATTACTTCTCTTTTTCTCTTTACTTCCCATTCCTCTTCCCTTTACTTAGCATCCATTTCTACTCCCTTCTGGCACTCCCCTCTTTCCCTTTCTCTTTTTGGCACTCTCCCCTTTTTCCCCTACCCTTCCTCTGGCACTCACTCTCCCCTTTTCCCCTAGCTTAGCACCCTTCACTTAAATTCCCCATTTCCTCCTTCCTTCCTTTCTTCCGGCATTTTCAACTCTTTTTTTCACTTCCCCTCCTCTCCTCCTCTTCCTCTCTCCTGGCACCTTATTCCTCATCTTTCTCTTCCCATTCTCCTCCTTTTCTCGGTCTTCCCCTTTCCTCCCTACTCCCCATCTTCCCTTCCTCATAGTCCCTTTCCTCTTCCTCCTCTCCTCTACTATCTAGCAATCTTTGGCATTCATCTTCCCCTTTAACCCTCTTCTTCTTCCTCCTCTTTCTCCTCCTCCTCCCTTCGTTGGCACTTAAATACCAAGTTAGCAGAGGGCACGTGTCCCCAACCTCCCCCTCCCCCCTCCTCCTCCTCCTCCCCTCTCTCTCTCTCTCTCTCTCTCTCTCTCTCTCTCTGTCCTTGGGTAGTGGAGGTAGTGGTGGTGGGGGTGGTGAGTCAGTGGTGAGGTTGAATGAAGGAGGAAGAAGAGGAAGAGAAGGAAAGAAGGAAGAGGGATAGTGGTGATGATGATGGCGGCGGCGGTGGTGGTGGTGACGATGGTGATGGTGGTGGTGCTGGTGGTGAGTCAGTGGTGAGGATGAATGAAGAAGGAAGAAGAATAAGAGAAGGAAAGAAGGAAGAGTGGTGGTGGTGGTGGTGGTGGTGATGATGGTGGTAGGGATGGTGGTAGGGATGATGGTGATGGTACAGGTGGTGGTGGTAGGGATGATATAGTGGCGGTGATGGTGGTGGTGGTGGTAGTGGTGATAGTGGTGGTGGTGAAGTAGAATGGAGGAGGAAGAAGAGGAAGGGAAGGAAAGAAGGAAGAGTAATAGTGGTGGTGATGGTGGTGGTCCTTTAAAACTCCTTGGTGGTGGTAGTGGTGGTGATGTGCAGGTGGTGGTGATGACAGTCAGTTCTTTCAATTAACCTACAATATGTTCTTTATCCTCTCTCTCTCTCTCTCTCTCTCTCTCTCTTCTTTCCTTTTTAATTAGCTCATCTATCTTCCTTTCCTCCTTCAGTCAATTAACTCTTCCTTTCCTTCCTTCTTCTCTTCCTTCTTAGTCTTCTTCTCTATCTCTCACTCCTTGCTCGACTTCCTTCCTTCCCTCCCTTTCTTCCTCCTCTCTATCCTCCTCTTCCCTCCTTCACACCTCTCTTCTTCACTCCCTCCTTCCTTCCTTGATTAACATTCTATCTTTTATCCCTTCGTCCTACGCATCTTCCTATCTTCCTATCCTTACCTTTTCCTTGTCTTCCTCTCTTCTACCCTCCCTGCCGCCTTACCTCTCTTTACCTTCCTCCTACACACATTCCTTCACACTCCTCCTCCTTACCTCTTCCTTCTACCTCCTCCCTTCCTCCACTCACTTCTTCCCCCTTCCTTATCCCTCCCCTCCTTAGGATAGAGGAGGAGGACGAGGAGGAAGAGAAGTGCTAATTTTGTGGTTCTTTCCTCCTCCTCTACTCCTCCTTCTCTTCCTAGTTTCCTTTCGTTCCCTGGTAACCACAACCTCGTAGGGAGAGAGAGAGAGAGAGAGAGAGAGAGAGAGAGAGAGAGAGAGAGAGAGAGAGAGAGAGAGAGAGAGAGAAGCTACACTACCAATACTTATATAAAAAAAAAATAGCTAGGTTATGGGGGTTTAATTATGAGGTTACAGACATGTTGGGGGTTACATGAGGTTGGGGCTAGGGCGGTGGGGTTCTTGGGGGGTTGGAGGGGCGGGGGCGGGGTTCGGGGAGGGGGGGATAGAGGGGGAAGGGAGGTGGCGGGGGATGTAGATTATAAGGGTGGTGCCATCACTGAAATATACGGTGATTCTGAACTGTAGGGGATTGGGGTAGGTCATGGTGTGTGTGTGTGTGTGTGTGTGTGTGTGTGTGATGAGGGCTACCTGTGTGCGTGTTAAATGATGTGTATGATTTGTATGTGTGTGTGTGTGTGTGTGTGTGTGTGTGGGGTGCAGTTTTAATGTGTATGTTTAGTGTGTGTGTGTGTGTGTGTGTGTGTGTGTGTGTGTGTAGCTTCAATGTGTGTATGTTTGGCGTGTGTGTGTACCTAAAACCCGTGTATTTAACGTGTACGGCAATCTCAGACTCGTGTACGACTTCAGTTTGTTTACATTCGGATCAGCTGGGAGGAAAATGGCGGGAAAGCTCCATGTACGAAACCAACGAACTACCCACGCACAAATACTTACATAATGGACGCTTCCATGTATGTAAACCAGTCCATGTGCACGTAAATAAATAAATGACCATGAATTAACACCAAAAATAAGACGGTGGGGCTAAAAATAGGATGATAATTAGGAAGTATTGATTTTATCCTCTACGTTGCAGGGTTTCGGACGAGGCAACATGGCGGCCGCTGCAACGAAGATTATTCCTTTTTCTATATGTTTTCCTTTACTTATTTGCGCTGTGGTGAGGGTCAGGAGCGTCACCACCACTCCACTGAACCACCAAAACACGCTGGAGGGATGAATTATTGCTTTACTTTGTCTATTTATGTTTATTTGTTATTTTGTTATTTCTATGTTCCTCTTCCTTTATTTCTGTTCCCTTCCTTTATTTTCGCCGTGTTGAGGGTCGGGAGCTCACCACCGCTTCACTATATCACCAAACCACGCTAGGGTGATGGATTATGGCTTTACTTTGTCTATTTGTTTATTTGCTTGTTTGTTATCATTTGTTTTCTTTATTTCTGTTCCCTTCCTTTAGTTTCGTGGTGGTGAAGGTTGGGAGCTCACCACCAGTCCACTGAACCACCAAAACACGCTGGAGAGATGGATTATGGCTTTCTTTTTTTCTATTTATTTGTTTATTTGCTTGTTTGTAAGCATTTGTTTCCGTTATTTCTGTTCCCTTCCTTTATTTTCGTAGTGGTGAAGGTTGGGAGCTCACCACCACTCCACTGAACCACCAAAACACGCTGGAGAGATGGATTGTGGCTTTCTTTTTTCTATTTATTTGTTTATTTGCTTGTTTGTCATCATTTGTTTCCGTTATTTCTGTTCCCTTCCTTTAGTTTCGTGGTGGTGAAGGTTGGGAGCTCACCACCACTGAACCACCAAAACACGCTGGAGAGATGGATTATGGCTTTCTTTTTTTCTATTTATTTGTGTATTTGCTTGTTTGGCATCAACCACTGAACCACCAAAACACGCTGGAGAGATGGATTATGGCTTTACACTGTCTATTTATTTTTATTTGTGTTTTTTCTGTTCCTCTTCCTTTATTTTCGTTGTGTTGAGGGTTGGGAGCGTCACCACTATTCCACTATATCAACAAATCACGCTGTAGAGGTAGATTATGGCTTTACATTGTATATTTATTTGTATGTTTGTTATTTCTATGTTTCGCCTCGTCATGGAATAATATGCAAAAGGAACGAGAGAGTGGAGTGTTACATTCGGGTGGTCATCTA